>NW_028127955.1:1800000-2003630 GCF_965231255.1 Vanellus vanellus
CGAAATCTGTTCCTAGGAAATCGCTGCGAGAAGGAGGATGCACCTGAGGAGCAGGCCTAAGATGGAGGATTGAACAAACAAGTAGCTCTTACCTGAGGAATCGGCTATCCCATGGAACAACTTCTGAGAAAGATTCTGCAACATTACTAGGGGTCCGCCAAAACATACAATTACTTGCCATGTTCCAGTTAAAGCCTAAACTATCGAGTTGGCATTTCTTTTTAAAAGTGTATAAAGAAGCGGTAATGGGCCAAATCCGCAAGCCACTGTAAATCAACACGATTTGCTTGCCTCCGCTGGAACACCCGCTCTCTATTTCAGTTCAGGAGCTAACACACAGTATCTTAATATGCATTTATGTTAATATTTGCACTTTGCGGGGCTAGGTAGATTGCACGGCTGGCACATATCAGACTAAATGTCACTTCCGAAAGCTAAGGGACCGAACCGGAAGCTGCCATTCAGAGGGACTACCTGACAACATGTGGAACCTCTCCGGAAAAGCCTTCCCACCTCAAGCAACTCCTTTTGATTAATCTTTCACATAGACAATACACGTTATATACACCGACACCCCCCCCCGGCCTTTGCCTCCACAGATCCTGTGGTTGGCTAATTAAAGGAGGAGGTGTAACTATCAATCTAATCTGGCTTGTTCTCAAATTTACCATAATTTCCACACTTGAGAGGCTGGTGAAATGAAACAGCACTACTACACTTTCCCATTCATCAGCCGGAAGCAGAACAACTCAGAGAACCGGGCGAAAAATAATTAGGATGCGGGATCAGGTGTTGCGCGCGTGCATCTGTGCCTGTACAGGGGCACGCAGGCACATGAGCATTCACGGGAGGCAGCAGCAGTAGCACGGGGGGAGATGAGCACCACCAGTCATTTGACCTCGACAGGTGAATGCTTGCAGATGTACTCACAGCACACTTATTAGAAGAGGCCCAAATGCCCGAGAAAACTGCCGTCAGATTACGCCGGAAACAACAACGGCTTTTTAAACAACTACAGCCGCCAGAACGGTACCGGCGGCAGCACTGCAGGAGCTGCTCAGGAACCGCTGGGGCAACCCCAGCGCACCGGGTGCTCAGCGCGTGGCCCTGACCCCACCGCATGGCATGTCACCCTTGGGCAGGAAGCTTGACATTTTCTGGAAGCACCGGTGTCATTTCACGGGCTTTGCCGTCGCTTTGCGCTTGTGGGGTAACACTATAGAGTTTTTCAGAAAGTGTTGGAGCAACTTTGGTACCTTTTCCATTCAGGCACACTGGGAGTGAGCTGTGGGGCTGCTGCCAGGGGCTCTGCTCAGCACAGCATGGCTGGAGCTGGCCCAGGACCTCCTTCGAAAGACAGACTGGTCAGACACACAGCTATCCTGAATCATCAAGGATAATCCTATGTTCAAGTTCCTACGTTCCAGTTGAAGTTCAAGTTCCTACGTTCCAATTGGTGCCCGTTACCTCTTGGCCTGGATCATCAAAGATGATCCAGGACAAGAGGTAACGGGTACAAACTGGAACCTAGGAACTTCTATCAAAGCATGAGGAGGAACTTCTTTACTTTGAGGGTGGCAGAGCGCTGGAACAGGCTGCCCAGGGAGGCGGTAGAGTCTCCGACCCCAGAAACATTCAAAACCCGCCTGGAGGTCATCCTGTGCAACCTGCTGTAGGTGACCCTGCTCTGGCAGGGGGGTTGGGCTGGATGATCTCCAGAGGTCCTTTCCAACCCTAACCAATCTGTGATTCTGTGATCAGAGCTGTTCTTCAAAATCTGTTCCTAGGAAATCGCTGCGAGAAGGAGGATGCACCTGAGGAGCAGGCCTAAGATGGAGGATTGAACAAACAAGTAGCTCTTACCTGAGGAATCGGCTATCCCATGGAACAACTTCTGAGAAAGATTCTGCAACATTACTAGGGGTCCGCCAAAACATACAATTACTTGCCATGTTCCAGTTAAAGCCTAAACTATCGAGTTGGCATTTCTTTTTAAAAGTGTATAAAGAAGCGGTAATGGGCCAAATCCGCAAGCCACTGTAAATCAACACGATTTGCTTGCCTCCGCTGGAACACCCGCTCTCTATTTCAGTTCAGGAGCTAACACACAGTATCTTAATATGCATTTATGTTAATATTTGCACTTTGCGGGGCTAGGTAGATTGCACGGCTGGCACATATCAGACTAAATGTCACTTCCGAAAGCTAAGGGACCGAACCGGAAGCTGCCATTCAGAGGGACTACCTGACAACATGTGGAACCTCTCCGGAAAAGCCTTCCCACCTCAAGCAACTCCTTTTGATTAATCTTTCACATAGACAATACACATTATATACACCGACACACCCCCCTGGCCTTTGCCTCCACAGATCCTGTGGTTGGCTAATTAAAGGAGGAGGTGTAACTATCAATCTAATCTGGCTTGTTCTCAAATTTACCATAATTTCCACACTTGAGAGGCTGGTGAAATGAAACAGCACTACTACACTTTCCCATTCATCAGCCGGAAGCAGAACAACTCAGAGAACCGGGCGAAAAATAATTAGGATGCGGGATCAGGTGTTGCGCGCGTGCATCTGTGCCTGTACAGGGGCACGCAGGCACATGAGCATTCACGGGAGGCAGCAGCAGTAGCACGGGGGCAGATGAGCACCACCAGTCATTTGACCTCGACAGGTGAATGCTTGCAGATGTACTCACAGCACACTTATTCGAAGAGGCCCAAATGCCCGAGAAAACTGCCGTCAGATTACGCCGGAAACAACAACGGCTTTTTAAACAACTACAGCCGCCAGAACGGTACCGGCGGCAGCACTGCAGGAGCTGCTCAAGAACCGCTGGGGCAACCCCAGCGCACCGGGTGCTCAGCGCGTGGCCCTGACCCCACCGCATGGCATGTCACCCTTGGGCAGGAAGCTTGACATTTTCTGGAAGCACCGGTGTCATTTCACGGGCTTTGCCGTCGCTTTGCGCTTGTGGGGTAACACTATAGAGTTTTTCAGAAAGTGTTGGAGCAACTTTGGTACCTTTTCCATTCAGGCACACTGGGAGTGAGGTGTGGGGCTGCTGCCAGGGGCTCTGCTCAGCACAGCATGGCTGGAGCTGGTCCAGGACCTCCTTCGAAAGACAGACTGGTCAGACACACAGCTATCCTGAATCATCAAGGATAATCCTATGTTCAAGTTCCTACGTTCCAGTTGAAGTTCAAGTTCCTACGTTCCAATTGGTGCCCGTTACCTCTTGGCCTGGATCATCAAAGATGATCCAGGCCAGGAGGTAACGGGTACAAACTGGAACCTAGGAACTTCTATCAAAGCATGAGGAGGAACTTCTTTACTTTGAGGGTGGCAGAGCACTGGAACAGGCTGCCCAGGGAGGCGGTAGAGTCTCCGACCCCAGAGACATTCAAAACCCGCCTGGAGGTCATCCTGTGCAACCTGCTGTAGGTGACACTGCTCTGGCAGGGGGGTTGGGCTGGATGATCTCCAGAGGTCCTTTCCAACCCTAACCAATCTGTGATTCTGTGATCAGAGCTGTTCTTCGAAATCTGTTCCTAGGAAATCGCTGCGAGAAGGAGGATGCACCTGAGGAGCAGGCCTAAGATGGAGGATTGAACAAACAAGTAGCTCTTACCTGAGGAATCGGCTATCCCATGGAACAACTTCTGAGAAAGATTCTGCAACATTACTAGGGGTCCGCCAAAACATACAATTACTTGCCATGTTCCAGTTAAAGCCTAAACTATCGAGTTGGCATTTCTTTTTAAAAGTGTATAAAGAAGCGGTAATGGGCCAAATCCGCAAGCCACTGTAAATCAACACGATTTGCTTGCCTCCGCTGGAACACCCGCTCTCTATTTCAGTTCAGGAGCTAACACACAGTATCTTAATATGCATTTATGTTAATATTTGCACTTTGCGGGGCTAGGTAGATTGCACGGCTGGCACATATCAGACTAAATGTCACTTCCGAAAGCTAAGGGACCGAACCGGAAGCTGCCATTCAGAGGGTCTACCTGACAACATGTGGAACCTCTCCGGAAAAGCCTTCCCACCTCAAGCAACTCCTTTTGATTAATCTTTCACATAGACAATACACATTATATACACCGACACACCCCCCCGGCCTTTGCCTCCACAGATCCTGTGGTTGGCTAATTAAAGGAGGAGGTGTAACTATCAATCTAATCTGGCTTGTTCTCAAATTTACCATAATTTCCACACTTGAGAGGCTGGTGAAATGAAACAGCACTACTACACTTTCCCATTCATCAGCCGGAAGCAGAACAACTCAGAGAACCGGGCGAAAAATAATTAGGATGCGGGATCAGGTGTTGCGCGCGTGCATCTGTGCCTGTACAGGGGCACGCAGGCACATGAGCATTCACGGGAGGCAGCAGCAGTAGCACGGGGGCAGATGAGCACCACCAGTCATTTGACCTCGACAGGTGAATGCTTGCAGATGTACTCACAGCACACTTATTAGAAGAGGCCCAAATGCCCGAGAAAACTGCCGTCAGATTACGCCGGAAACAACAACGGCTTTTTAAACAACTACAGCCGCCAGAACGGTACCGGCGGCAGCACTGCAGGAGCTGCTCAGGAACCGCTGGGGCAACCCCAGCGCACCGGGTGCTCAGCGCGTGGCCCTGACCCCACCGCATGGCATGTCACCCTTGGGCAGGAAGCTTGACATTTTCTGTAAGCACCAGTGTCATTTCACGGGCTTTGCCGTCGCTTTGCGCTTGTGGGGTAACACTATAGAGTTTTTCAGAAAGTGTTGGAGCAACTTTTGTACCTTTTCCATTCAGGCACACTGGGAGTGAGGTGTGGGGCTGCTGCCAGGGGCTCTGCTCAGCACAGCATGGCTGGAGCTGGCCCAGGACCTCCTTCGAAAGACAGACTGGTCAGACACACAGCTATCCTGAATCATCAAGGATAATCCTATGTTCAAGTTCAAGTTCCTACCTTCCAGTTCAAGTTCAAGTTCCTACGTTCCAATTGGTGCCCGTTACCTCTTGTCCTGGATCATCAAAGATGATCCAGGACAAGAGGTAACGGGTACAAACTGGAACCTAGGAACTTCTATCAAAGCATGAGGAGGAACTTCTTTACTTTGAGGGTGGCAGAGCACTGGAACAGGCTGCCCAGGGAGGCGGTAGAGTCTCCCACCCCAGAAACATTCAAAACCCGCCTGGAGGTCATCCTGTGCAACCTGCTGTAGGTGACCCTGCTCTGGCAGGGGGGTTGGGCTGGATGATCTCCAGAGGTCCTTTCCAACCCTAACCAATCTGTGATTCTGTGATCAGAGCTGTTCTTCGAAATCTGTTCCTAGGAAATCGCTGCGAGAAGGAGGATGCACCTGAGGAGCAGGCCTAAGATGGAGGATTGAACAAACAAGTAGCTCTTACCTGAGGAATCGGCTATCCCATGGAACAACTTCTGAGAAAGATTCTGCAACATTACTAGGGGTCCGCCAAAACATACAATTACTTGCCATGTTCCAGTTAAAGCCTAAACTATCGAGTTGGCATTTCTTTTTAAAAGTGTATAAAGAAGCGGTAATGGGCCAAATCCGCAAGCCACTGTAAATCAACACGATTTGCTTGCCTCCGCTGGAACACCCGCTCTCTATTGCAGTTCAGGAGCTAACACACAGTATCTTAATATGCATTTATGTTAATATTTGCACTTTGCAGGGCTAGGTAGATTGCACGGCTGGCACATATCAGACTAAATGTCACTTCCGAAAGCTAAGGGACCGAACCGGAAGCTGCCATTCAGAGGGACTACCTGACAACATGTGGAACCTCTCCGGAAAAGCCTTCCCACCTCAAGCAACTCCTTTTGATTAATCTTTCACATAGACAATACACGTTATATACACCGACACACCCCCCCGGCCTTTGCCTCCACAGATCCTGTGGTTGGCTAATTAAAGGAGGAGGTGTAACTATCAATCTAATCTGGCTTGTTCTCAAATTTACCATAATTTCCACACTTGAGAGGCTGGTGAAATGAAACAGCACTACTACACTTTCCCATTCATCAGGCGGAAGCAGAACAACTCCGAGAACCGGGCGAAAAATAATTAGGATGCAGGATCAGGTGTTGCGCGCGTGCATCTGTGCCTGTACAGGGGCACGCAGGCACATGAGCATTCACGGGAGGCAGCAGCAGTAGCACGGGGGCAGATGAGCACCACCAGTCATTTGACCTCGACAGGTGAATGCTTGCAGATGTACTCACAGCACACTTATTAGAAGAGGCCCAAATGCCCGAGAAAACTGCCGTCAGATTACGCCGGAAACAACAACGGCTTTTTAAACAACTACAGCCGCCAGAACGGTACCGGCGGCAGCACTGCAGGAGCTGCTCAGGAACCGCTGGGGCAACCCCAGCGCACCGGGTGCTCAGCGCGTGGCCCTGACCCCACCGCATGGCATGTCACCCTTGGGCAGGAAGCTTGACATTTTCTGGAAGCACCGGTGTCATTTCACGGGCTTTGCCGTCGCTTTGCGCTTGTGGGGTAACACTATAGAGTTTTTCAGAAAGTGTTGGAGCAACTTTGGTACCTTTTCCATTCAGGCACACTGGGAGTGAGCTGTGGGGCTGCTGCCAGGGGCTCTGCTCAGCACAGCATGGCTGGAGCTGGCCCAGGACCTCCTTCGAAAGACAGACTGGTCAGACACACAGCTATCCTGAATCATCAAGGATAATCCTATGTTCAAGTTCAAGTTCCTACCTTCCAGTTCAAGTTCAAGTTCCTACGTTCCAATTGGTGCCCGTTACCTCTTGTCCTGGATTATCAAAGATGATTTTTGATGATCCAGGACAAGAGGTAACGGGTACAAACTGGAACCTAGGAACTTCTTTCAAAGCATGAGGAGGAACTTCTTTACTTTGAGGGTGGCAGAGCGCTGGAACAGGCTGCCCAGGGAGGCTGTAGAGTCTGCCACCCCAGAGACATTCAAAACCCGCCTGGAGGTCATCCTGTGCAACCTGCTGTAGGTGACCCTGCTCTGGCAGGGGGTTGGACTGGATGATCTCCAGAGCTCCTTTCCAACCCTAACCAATCTGTGATTCTGTGATCAGAGCTGTTCTTCAAAATCTGTTCCTAGGAAATCGCTGCGAGAAGGAGGACGTACCTGAGGAGCAGGCCTAAGATGGAGGATTGAACAAACAAGTAGCTCTTACCTGAGGAATCGGCTATCCCATGGAACAACTTCTGAGAAAGATTCTGCAACATTACTAGGGGTCCGCCAAAACATACAATTACTTGCCATGTTCCAGTTAAAGCCTAAACTATCGAGTTGGCATTTCTTTTTAAAAGTATATAAAGAAGCGGTAATGGGCCAAATCCTCAAGCCACTGTAAATCAACACGATTTGCTTGCCTCCGCTGGAACACCCGCTCTCTATTTCAGTTCAGGAGCTAACACACAGTATCTTAATATGCATTTATGTTAATATTTGCACTTTGCAGGGCTAGGTAGATTGCACGGCTGGCACATATCAGACTAAATGTCACTTCCGAAAGCTAAGGGACCGAACCGGAAGCTGCCATTCAGAGGGACTACCTGACAACATGTGGAACCTCTCCGGAAAAGCCTTCCCACCTCAAGCAACTCCTTTTGATTCATCTTTCACATAGACAATACACGTTATATACACCAACACACCCCCCCGGCCTTTGCCTCCACAGATCCTGTGGTTGGCTAATTAAAGGAGGAGGTGTAACTATCAATCTAATCTCGCTTGTTCTCAAATTTACCATAATTTCCACACTTGAGAGGCTGGTGAAATGAAACAGCACTACTACACTTTCCCATTCATCAGCCGGAAGCAGAACAACTCAGAGAACCGGGCGAAAAATAATTAGGATGCGGGATCAGGTGTTGCGCGCGTGCATCTGTGCCTGTACAGGGGCACGCAGGCACATGAGCATTCACGGGAGGCAGCAGCAGTAGCACGGGGGGAGATGAGCACCACCAGTCATTTGACCTCGACAGGTGAATGCTTGCAGATGTACTCACAGCACACTTATTAGAAGAGGCCCAAATGCCCGAGAAAACTGCCGTCAGATTACGCCGGAAACAACAACGGCTTTTTAAACAACTACAGCCGCCAGAACGGTACCGGCAGCAGCACTGCAGGAGCTGCTCAGGAACCGCTGGGGCAACCCCAGCGCACCGGGTGCTCAGCGCGTGGCCCTGACCCCACCGCATGGCATGTCACCCTTGGGCAGGAAGCTTGACATTTTCTGGAAGCACCGGTGTCATTTCACGGGCTTTGCCGTCGCTTTGCGCTTGTGGGGTAACACTATAGAGTTTTTCAGAAAGTGTTGGAGCAACTTTGGTACCTTTTCCATTCAGGCACACTGGGAGTGAGCTGTGGGGCTGCTGCCAGGGGCTCTGCTCAGCACAGCATGGCTGGAGCTGGCCCAGGACCTCCTTCGAAAGACAGACTGGTCAGACACACAGCTATCCTGAATCATCAAGGATAATCCTATGTTCAAGTTCAAGTTCCTACCTTCCAGTTCAAGTTCAAGTTCCTACGTTCCAATTGGTGCCCGTTACCTCTTGGCCTGGATCATCAAAGATGATCCAGGACAAGAGGTAACGGGTACAAACTGGAACCTAGGAACTTCTATCAAATCATGAGGAGGAACTTCTTTACTTTGAGGGTGGCAGAGCGCTGGAACAGGCTGCCCAGGGAGACGGTAGAGTCTCCCACCCCAGAGACATTCAAAACCCGCCTGGAGGTCATCCTGTGCAACCTGCTGTAGGTGACCCTGCTCTGGCAGGGGGGTTGGACTGGATGATCTCCAGAGCTCCTTTCCAACCCTAACCAATCTGTGATTCTGTGATCAGAGCTGTTCTTCGAAATCTGTTCCTAGGAAATCGCTGCGAGAAGGAGGATGCACCTGAGGAGCAGGCCTAAGATGGAGGATTGAACAAACAAGTAGCTCTTACCTGAGGAATCGGCTATCCCATGGAACAACTTCTGAGAAAGATTCTGCAACATTACTAGGGGTCCGCCAAAACATACAATTACTTGCCATGTTCCAGTTAAAGCCTAAACTATCGAGTTGGCATTTCTTTTTAAAAGTGTATAAAGAAGCGGTAATGGGCCAAATCCTCAAGCCACTGTAAATCAACACGATTTGCTTGCCTCCGCTGGAACACCCGCTCTCTATTTCAGTTCAGGAGCTAACACACACTATCTTAATATGCATTTAGGTTAATATTTGCACTTTGCAGGGCTAGGTAGATTGCACGGCTGGCACATATCAGACTAAATGTCACTTCCGAAAGCTAAGGGACCGAACCGGAAGCTGCCATTCAGAGGGACTACCTGACAACATGTGGAACCTCTCCAGAAAAGCCTTCCCACCTCAAGCAACTCCTTTTGATTAATCTTTCACATAGACAATACACGTTATATACACCGACACACCCCCCCGGCCTTTGCCTCCACAGATCCTGTGATTGGCTAATTAAAGGAGGAGGTGTAACTATCAATCTAATCTGGCTTGTTCTCAAATTTACCATAATTTCCACACTTGAGAGGCTGGTGAAATGAAACAGCACTACTACACTTTCCCATTCATCAGCCGGAAGCAGAACAACTCCGAGAACCGGGCGAAAAATAATTAGGATGCGGGATCAGGTGTTGCGCGCGTGCATCTGTGCCTGTACAGGGGCACGCAGGCACATGAGCATTCACGGGAGGCAGCAGCAGTAGCACGGGGGCAGATGAGCACCACCAGTCATTTGACCTCGACAGGTGAATGCTTGCAGATGTACTCACAGCACACTTATTAGAAGAGGCCCAAATGCCCGAGAAAACTGCCATCAGATTACGCCGGAAACAACAACGGCTTTTTAAACAACTACAGCCGCCAGAACGGTACCGGCGGCAGCACTGCAGGAGCTGCTCAGGAACCGCTGGGGCAACCCCAGCGCACCGGGTGCTCAGCGCGTGGCCCTGACCCCACCGCATGGCATGTCACCCTTGGGCAGGAAGCTTGACATTTTCTGGAAGCACCGGTGTCATTTCACGGGCTTTGCCGTCGCTTTGCGCTTGTGGGGTAACACTATAGAGTTTTTCAGAAAGTGTTGGAGCAACTTTGGTACCTTTTCCATTCAGGCACACTGGGAGTGAGCTGTGGGGCTGCTGCCAGGGGCTCTGCTCAGCACAGCATGGCTGGAGCTGGCCCAGGACCTCCTTCGAAAGACAGACTGGTCAGACACACAGCTATCCTGAATCATCAAGGATAATCCTATGTTCAAGTTCAAGTTCCTACCTTCCAGTTCAAGTTCAAGTTCCTACGTTCCAATTGGTGCCCGTTACCTCTTGTCCTGGATCATCAAAGATGATTTTTGATGATCCAGGACAAGAGGTAACGGGTACAAACTGGAACCTAGGAACTTCTATCAAAGCATGAGGAGGAACTTCTTTACTTTGAGGGTGGCAGAGCGCTGGAACAGGCTGCCCAGGGAGGCGGTAGAGTCTCCCACCCCAGAGACATTCAAAACCCGCCTGGAGGTCATCCTGTGCAACCTGCTGTAGGTGACCCTGCTCTGGCAGGGGGGTTGGACTGGATGATCTCCAGAGCTCCTTTCCAACCCTAACAAATCTGTGATTCTGTGATCAGAGCTGTTCTTCGAAATCTGTTCTTAGAAAATCGCTGCGAGGAGGATGCACCTGAGGAGCAGGCCTAAGATGGAGGATTGAACAAACAAGTAGCTCTTACCTGAGGAATCGGCTATCCCATGGAACAACTTCTGAGAAAGATTCTGCAACATTACTAGGGGTCCGCCAAAACACAGAATTACTTGCCATGTTCCAGTTAAAGCCTAAACTATCGAGTTGGCATTTCTTTTTAAAAGTGTATAAAGAAGCGGTAATGGGCCAAATCCGCAAGCCACTGTAAATCAACACGATTTGCTTGCCTCCGCTGGAACACCCGCTCTCTATTTCAGTTCAGGAGCTAACACACAGTATCTTAATATGCATTTAGGTTAATATTTGCACTTTGCAGGGCTAGGTAGATTGCACGGCTGGCACATATCAGACTAAATGTCACTTCCGAAAGCTAAGGGACCGAACCGGAAGCTGCCATTCAGAGGGACTACCTGACAACATGTGGAACCTCTCCGGAAAAGCCTTCCCACCTCAAGCAACTCCTTTTGATTAATCTTTCACATAGACAATACACCTTATATAAACCGACACACCCCCCCGGCCTTTGCCTCCACAGATCCTGTGGTTGGCTAATTAAAGAAGGAGGTGTAACTATCAATCTAATCTCGCTTGTTCTCAAATTTACCATAATTTCCACACTTGAGAGGCTGGTGAAATGAAACAGCACTACTACACTTTCCCATTCATCAGCCGGAAGCAGAACAACTCAGAGAACCGGGCGAAAAATAATTAGGATGCGGGATCAGGTGTTGCGCGCGTGCATCTGTGCCTGTACAGGGGCACGCAGGCACATGAGCATTCACGGGAGGCAGCAGCAGTAGCACGGGGGGAGATGAGCACCACCAGTCATTTGACCTCGACAGGTGAATGCTTGCAGATGTACTCACAGCACACTTATTAGAAGAGGCCCAAATGCCCGACAAAACTGCCGTCAGATTACGCCGGAAACAACAACGGCTTTTTAAACAACTACAGCCGCCAGAACGGTACCGGCGGCAGCACTGCAGGAGCTGCTCAGGAACCGCTGGGGCAACCCCAGCGCACCGGGTGCTCAGCGCGTAGCCCTGACCCCACCGCATGGCATGTCACCCTTGGGCAGGAAGCTTGACATTTTCTGGAAGCACCGGTGTCATTTCACGGGCTTTGCCGTCGCTTTGCGCTTGTGGGGTAACACTATAGAGTTTTTCAGAAAGTGTTGGAGCAACTTTGGTACTTTTTCCATTCAGGCACACTGGGAGTGAGCTGTGGGGCTGCTGCCAGGGGCTCTGCTCAGCACAGCATGGCTGGAGCTGGCCCAGGACCTCCTTCGAAAGACAGACTGGTCAGACACACAGCTATCCTGAATCATCAAGGATAATCCTATGTTCAAGTTCAAGTTCCTACCTTCCAGTTCAAGTTCAAGTTCCTACGTTCCAATCGGTGCCCGTTACCTCTTGTCCTGGATCATCAAAGATGATCCAGGACAAGAGGTAATGGGTACAAACTGGAACGTAGGAACTTCTATCAAAGCATGAGGAGGAACTTCTTTACTTTGAGGGTGGCAGAGCGCTGGAACAGGCTGCCCAGGGAGGCGGTAGAGTCTCCCACCCCAGAGACATTCAAAACCCGCCTGGAGGTCATCCTGTGCAACCTGCTGTAGGTGACCCTGCTCTGGCAGGGGGGTTGGACTGGATGATCTCCAGAGCTCCTTTCCAACCCTAACCAATCTGTGATTCTGTGATCAGAGCTGTTCTTCAAAATCTGTTCCTAGGAAATCGCTGCGAGAAGGAGGATGCACCTGAGGAGCAGGCCTAAGATGGAGGATTGAACAAACAAGTAGCTCTTACCTGAGGAATCGGCTATCCCATGGAACAACTTCTGAGAAAGATTCTGCAACATTACTAGGGGTCCGCCAAAACATACAATTACTTGCCATGTTCCAGTTAAAGCCTAAACTATCGAGTTGGCATTTCTTTTTAAAAGTGTATAAAGAAGCGGTAATGGGCCAAATCCTCAAGCCACTGTAAATCAACACGATTTGCTTGCCTCCGCTGGAACACCCGCTCTCTATTGCAGTTCAGGAGCTAACACACAGTATCTTAATATGCATTTAGGTTAATATTTGCACTTTGCAGGGCTAGGTAGATTGCACGGCTGGCACATATCAGACTAAATGTCACTTCCGAAAGCTAAGGGACCGAACCGGAAGCTGCCATTCAGAGGGACTACCTGACAACATGTGGAACCTCTCCGGAAAAGCCTTCCCACCTCAAGCAACTCCTTTTGATTCATCTTTCACATAGACAATACACGTTATATACACCAACACACCCCCCCGGCCTTTGCCTCCACAGATCCTGTGGTTGGCTAATTAAAGGAGGAGGTGTAACTATCAATCTAATCTGGCTTGTTCTCAAATTTACCATAATTTCCACACTTGAGAGGCTGGTGAAATGAAACAGCACTACTACACTTTCCCATTCATCAGCCGGAAGCAGAACAACTCAGAGAACCGGGCGAAAAATAATTAGGATGCGGGATCAGGTGTTGCGCGCGTGCATCTGTGCCTGTACAGGGGCACGCAGGCACATGAGCATTCACAGGAGGCAGCAGCAGTAGCACGGGGGGAGATGAGCACCACCAGTCATTTGACCTCGACAGGTGAATGCTTGCAGATGTACTCACAGCACACTTATTAGAAGAGGCCCAAATGACCGAGAAAACTGCCGTCAGATTACGCCGGAAACAACAACGGCTTTTTAAACAACTACAGCCGCCAGAACGGTACCGGCGGCAGCACTGCAGGAGCTGCTCAGGAACCGCTGGGGCAACCCCAGCGCACCGGGTGCTCAGCGCGTGGCCCTGACCCCACCGCATGGCATGTCACCCTTGGGCAGGAAGCTTGACATTTTCTGGAAGCACCGGTGTCATTTCACGGGCTTTGCCGTCGCTTTGCGCTTGTGGGGTAACACTATAGAGTTTTTCAGAAAGTGTTGGAGCAACTTTGGTACCTTTTCCATTCAGGCACACTGGGAGTGAGCTGTGGGGCTGCTGCCAGGGGCTCTGCTCAGCACAGCATGGCTGGAGCTGGCCCAGGACCTCCTTCGAAAGACAGACTGGTTAGACACACAGCTATCCTGAATCATCAAGGATAATCCTATTTCAAGTTCAAGTTCCTACCTTCCAGTTCAAGTTCAAGTTCCTACGTTCCAATTGGTGCCCGTTACCTCTTGGCCTGGATCATCAAAGATGATGATCATCAAAGATGATCCAGGACAAGAGGTAACGGGTACAAACTGGAACCTAGGAACTTCTATCAAAGCATGAGGAGGAACTTCTTTACTTTGAGGGTGGCAGAGCGCTGGAACAGGCTGCCCGGGGAGGCGGGAGAGTCTCCCACCCCAGAGACATTCAAAACCCGCCTGGAGGTCATCCTGTGCAACCTGCTGTAGGTGACCCTGCTCTGGCAGGGGGGTTGGGCTGGATGATCTCCAGAGCTCCTTTCCAACCCTAACCAATCTGTGATTCTGTGATCAGAGCTGTTCTTCGAAATCTGTTCCTAGGAAATCGCTGCGAGAAGGATGATGCACCTGAGGAGCAGGCCTAAGATGGAGGATTGAACAAACAAGTAGCTCTTACCTGAGGAATCGGCTATCCCATGGAACAACTTCTGAGAAAGATTCTGCAACATTTCTAGGGGTCCGCCAAAACATACAATTACTTGCCATGTTCCAGTTAAAGCCTAAACTATCGAGTTGGCATTTCTTTTTAAAAGTGTATAAAGAAGCGGTAATGGGCCAAATCCTCAAGCCACTGTAAATCAACACAATTTGCTTGCCTCCGCTGGAACACCCGCTCTCTATTTCAGTTCAGGAGCTAACACACAGTATCTTAATATGCATTTAGGTTAATATTTGCACTTTGCAGGGCTAGGTAGATTGCACGGCTGGCACATATCAGACTAAATGTCACTTCCGAAAGCTAAGGGACCGAACCGGAAGCTGCCATTCAGAGGGACTACCTGACAACATGTGGAACCTCTCCGGAAAAGCCTTCCCACCTCAAGCAACTCCTTTTGATTAATCTTTCACATAGACAATACACGTTATATACACCGACACACCCCCCCGGCCTTTGCCTCCACAGATCCTGTGGTTGGCTAATTAAAGGAGGAGGTGTAACTATCAATCTAATCTGGCTTGTTCTCAAATTTACCATAATTTCCACACTTGAGAGGCTGGTGAAATGAAACAGCACTACTACACTTTCCCATTCATCAGCCGGAAGCAGAACAACTCAGAGAACCGGGCGAAAAATAATTAGGATGCGGGATCAGGTGTTGCGCGCGTGCATCTGTGCCTGTACAGGGGCACGCAGGCACATGAGCATTCACGGGAGGCAGCAGCAGTAGCACGGGGGCAGATGAGCACCACCAGTCATTTGACCTCGACAGGTGAATGCTTGCAGATGTACTCACAGCACACTTATTAGAAGAGGCCCAAATGACCGAGAAAACTGCCGTCAGATTACGCCGGAAACAACAACGGCTTTTTAAACAACTACAGCCGCCAGAACGGTACCGGCGGCAGCACTGCAGGAGCTGCTCAGGAACCGCTGGGGCAACCCCAGCGCACCGGGTGCTCAGCGCGTAGCCCTGACCCCACCGCATGGCATGTCACCCTTGGGCAGGAAGCTTGACATTTTCTGGAAGCACCGGTGTCATTTCACGGGCTTTGCCGTCGCTTTGCGCTTGTGGGGTAACACTATAGAGTTTTTCAGAAAGTGTTGGAGCAACTTTGGTACCTTTTCCATTCAGGCACACTGGGAGTGAGCTGTGGGGCTGCTGCCAGGGGCTCTGCTCAGCACAGCATGGCTGGAGCTGGCCCAGGACCTCCTTCGAAAGACAGACTGGTCAGAAACACAGCTATCCTGAATCATCAAGGATAATCCTATGTTCAAGTTCCTACGTTCCAGTTCAAGTTCAAGTTCCTACGTTCCAATTGGTGCCCGTTACCTCTTGTCCTGGATCATCAAAGATGATCCAGGACAAGAGGTAACGGGTACAAACTGGAACCTAGGAACTTCTATCAAAGCATGAGGAGGAACTTCTTTACTTTGAGGGTGGCAGAGCGCTGGAACAGGCTGCCCAGGGAGGCGGTAGAGTCTCCGACCCCAGAAACATTCAAAACCCGCCTGGAGGTCATCCTGTGCAACCTGCTGTAGGTGACCCTGCTCTGGCAGGGGGGTTGGGCTGGATGATCTCCAGAGGTCCTTTCCAACCCTAACCAATCTGTGATTCTGTGATCAGAGCTGTTCTTCGAAATCTGTTCCTAGGAAATCGCTGCGAGAAGGAGGATGCACCTGAGGAGCAGGCCTAAGATGGAGGATTGAACAAACAAGTAGCTCTTACCTGAGGAATCGGCTATCCCATGGAACAACTTCTGAGAAAGATTCTGCAACATTACTAGGGGTCCGCCAAAACATACAATTACTTGCCATGTTCCAGTTAAAGCCTAAACTATCGAGTTGGCATTTCTTTTTAAAAGTGTATAAAGAAGCGGTAATGGGCCAAATCCGCAAGCCACTGTAAATCAACACGATTTGCTTGCCTCCGCTGGAACACCCGCTCTCTATTGCAGTTCAGGAGCTAACACACAGTATCTTAATATGCATTTATGTTAATATTTGCACTTTGCAGGGCTAGGTAGATTGCACGGCTGGCACATATCAGACTAAATGTCACTTCCGAAAGCTAAGGGACCGAACCGGAAGCTGCCAATCAGTGGGACTACCTGACAACATGTGGAACCTCTCCGGAAAAGCCTTCCCACCTCAAGCAACTCCTTTTGATTCATCTTTCACATAGACAATACACGTTATATACACCAACACACCCCCCCGGCCTTTGCCTCCACAGATCCTGTGGTTGGCTAATTAAAGGAGGAGGTGTAACTATCAATCTAATATGGCTTGTTCTCAAATTTACCATAATTTCCACACTTGAGAGGCTGGTGAAATGAAACAGCACTACTACACTTTCCCATTCATCAGCCGGAAGCAGATCAACTCCGAGAACCGGGCGAAAAATAATTAGGATGCGGGATCAGGTGTTGCGCGCGTGCTTTTTTGCCTGTACAGGGGCACGCAGGCACATGAGCATTCACGGGAGGCAGCAGCAGTAGCACGGGGGCAGATGAGCACCACCAGTCATTTGACCTCGACAGGTGAATGCTTGCAGATGTACTCACAGCACACTTATTAGAAGAGGCCCAAATGACCGAGAAAACTGCCGTCAGATTACGCCGGAAACAACAACGGCTTTTTAAACAACTACAGCCGCCAGAACGGTACCGGCGGCAGCACTGCAGGAGCTGCTCAGGAACCGCTGGGGCAACCCCAGCGCACCGGGTGCTCAGCGCGTGGCCCTGACCCCACCGCATGGCATGTCACCCTTGGGCAGGAAGCTTGACATTTTCTGGAAGCACCGGTGTCATTTCACGGGCTTTGCCGTCGCTTTGCGCTTGTGGGGTAACACTATAGAGTTTTTCAGAAAGTGTTGGAGCAACTTTTGTACCTTTTCCATTCAGGCACACTGGGAGTGAGGTGTGGGGCTGCTGCCAGGGGCTCTGCTCAGCACAGCATGGCTGGAGCTGGTCCAGGACCTCCTTCGAAAGACAGACTGGTCAGACACACAGCTATCCTGAATCATCAAGGATAATCCTATGTTCAAGTTCCTACGTTCCAGTTCAAGTTCAAGTTCCTACGTTCCAATTGGTGCCCGTTACCTCTTGTCCTGGATCATCAAAGATGATCCAGGACAAGAGGTAACGGGTACAAACTGGAACCTAGGAACTTCTATCAAAGCATGAGGAGGAACTTCTTTACTTTGAGGGTGGCAGAGCGCTGGAACAGGCTGCCCAGGGAGGCGGTAGAGTCTCCGACCCCAGAAACATTCAAAACCCGCCTGGAGGTCATCCTGTGCAACCTGCTGTAGGTGACCCTGCTCTGGCAGGGGGGTTCGGCTGGATGATCTCCAGAGGTCCTTTCCAACCCTAACCAATCTGTGATTCTGTGATCAGAGCTGTTCTTCGAAATCTGTTCCTAGGAAATCGCTGCGAGAAGGAGGATGCACCTGAGGAGCAGGCCTAAGATGGAGGATTGAACAAACAAGTAGCTCTTACCTGAGGAATCGGCTATCCCATGGAACAACTTCTGAGAAAGATTCTGCAACATTACTAGGGGTCCGCCAAAACATACAATTACTTGCCATGTTCCAGTTAAAGCCTAAACTATCGAGTTGGCATTTCTTTTTAAAAGTGTATAAAGAAGCGGTAATGGGCCAAATCCTCAAGCCACTGTAAATCAACACGATTTGCTTGCCTCCGCTGGAACACCCGCTCTCTATTTCAGTTCAGGAGCTAACACAAAGTATCTTAATATGCATTTATGTTAATATTTGCACTTTGCAGGGCTAGGTAGATTGCACGGCTGGCACATATCAGACTAAATGTCACTTCCGAAAGCTAAGGGACCGAACCGGAAGCTGCCATTCAGAGGGACTACCTGACAACATGTGGAACCTCTCCGGAAAAGCCTTCCCACCTCAAGCAACTCCTTTTGATTAATCTTTCACATAGACAATACACGTTACTATTTTAAAAAGCTGAATTTTTAAGGACAGAATACCTTAACGAACAGAGGAAAATGTGAACCAATTAGCATCTTCAAGCACTCTGAGACGCAGGGAGAGAAGGCCTACATAGAGTAGCCAGGCCCCTTCAGAGACCACAGCTGTAGCCCCTCTCTGCAATGTTGCCTCCTGGCAGCTAGACCGGGTCCAACCCCAGGACCCAGACACACTGCCAGTCACTCCAGAGTGTCATTAAGATGCACGGCACCACGGCGCAATTCAAATCAATGTTTCTTTCCTGCACGTTGCAGCAGGCGAGGTAGCAAAGGTTGACGTGAAAAGTGGGAGAGCTGCCCAGTAACCGTGAGGTTTTGTATCATGCGAACTTACAAAATGGTCTGGAATAAAGAATCTGTGCAGTATTGCCTTTCACACGGTGTCTAATCTCGCACCGCTAGACAACTTCAACTACGAGTATCTGGGAGAACTCGAGATGGTTTCACAAAGACTTGTCATCCTCCTTCACCAGATCACTCTCTGGAAGGCGTGAGGGAGGGGGAGTTGAAATACATCATATTAGAATGAATAGAAATGGTAATGATCGGGCTCTTCCACAACACTTCCGCTCTAAGTAATCAGTTAATTAACCCTGAATCGAGCGGGCTTGCTGGTCAGGAATACAGCAGTTGGATTGACAACAGCTTCCAGACTCCTGCTTCTCAAGGACAAGATTCGGTAACACTTATTGATGTTAAACATTAGCTTACCCTGTGAGCAACCTCCAGAAATCAAGAGCGATTGTGCTACGTGAGGAAGACTGGCAGAACCTCATACCAATTTACAAGACAAGAAAGAACAGACAAGAAAGAACCTCCAGCAATCTCGCCATGGTAAAATCGTATGCCCCCCCACCGACACGCCCCCCGGCCTTTGCCTCCACAGATCCTGTGGTTGGCTAATTAAAGGAGGAGGTGTAACTATCAATCTAATCTGGTTTGTTCTCAAATTTACCATAATTTCCACACTTGAGAGGCTGGTGAAATGAAACAGCACTACTACACTTTCCCATTCATCAGCCGGAAGCAGAACAACTCAGAGAACCGGGCGAAAAATAATTAGGATGCGGGATCAGGTGTTGCGCGCGTGCATCTGTGCCTGTACAGGGGCACGCAGGCACATGAGCATTCATGGGAGGCAGCAGCAGTAGCACGGGGGCAGATGAGCACCACCAGTCATTTGACCTCGACAGGTGAATGCTTGCAGATGTACTCACAGCACACTTATTAGAAGAGGCCCAAATGCCCGAGAAAACTGCCGTCAGATTACGCCGGAAACAACAACAACCTTTTAAACAACTACAGCCGCCAGAACGGTACCGGCGGCAGCACTGCAGGAGCTGCTCAGGAACCGCTGGGGCAACCCCAGCGCACCGGGTGCTCAGCGCGTGGCCCTGACCCCACCGCATGGCATGTCACCCTTGGGCAGGAAGCTTGACATTTTCTGGAAGCACCGGTGTCATTTCACGGGCTTTGCCGTCGCTTTGCGCTTGTGGGGTAACACTATAGAGTTTTTCAGAAAGTGTTGGAGCAACTTTGGTACCTTTTCCATTCAGGCACACTGGGAGTGAGCTGTGGGGCTGCTGCCAGGGGCTCTGCTCAGCACAGCATGGCTGGAGCTGGCCCAGGACCTCCTTCGAAAGACAGACTGGTCAGACACACAGCTATCCTGAATCATCAAGGATAATCCTATGTTCAAGTTCCTACGTTCCAGTTCAAGTTCAAGTTCCTACGTTCCAATTGGTGCCCGTTACCTCTTGGCCTGGATCATCAAAGATGATCCAGGACAAGAGGTAACGGGTACAAACTGGAACCTAGGAACTTCTATCAAAGCATGAGGAGGAACTTCTTTACTTTGAGGGTGGCAGAGCGCTGGAACAGGCTGCCCAGGGAGGCAGTAGAGTCTCCCACCCCAGAGACATTCAAAACCCGCCTGGAGGTCATCCTGTGCAACCTGCTGTAGGTGACCCTGCTCTGGCAGGGGGTTGGACTGGATGATCTCCAGAGCTCCTTTCCAACCCTAACCAATCTGTGATTCTGTGATCAGAGCTGTTCTTCGAAATCTGTTCCTAGGAAATCGCTGCGAGAAGGAGGATGCACCTGAGGAGCAGGCCTAAGATGGAGGATTGAACAAACAAGTAGCTCTTACCTGAGGAATCGGCTATCCCATGGAACAACTTCTGAGAAAGATTCTGCAACATTACTAGGGGTCCGCCAAAACATACAATTACTTGCCATGTTCCAGTTAAAGCCTAAACTATCGAGTTGGCATTTCTTTTTAAAAGTGTATAAAGAAGCGGTAATGGGCCAAATCCTCAAGCCACTGTAAATCAACACGATTTGCTTGCCTCCGCTGGAACACCCGCTCTCTATTTCAGTTCAGGAGCTAACACACAGTATCTTAATATGCATTTAAGTTAATATTTGCACTTTGCAGGGCTAGGTAGATTGCACGGCTGGCACATATCAGACTAAATGTCACTTCCGAAAGCTAAGGGACCGAACCGGAAGCTGCCATTCAGAGGGACTACCTGACAACATGTGGAACCTCTCCGGAAAAGCCTTCCCACCTCAAGCAACTCCTTTTGATTAATCTTTCACATTAACAATACACCTTATATACACCGACACACCCCCCCGGCCTTTGCCTCCACAGATCCTGTGGTTGGCTAATTAAAGGAGGAGGTGTAACTATCAATCTAATCTGGCTTGTTCTCAAATTTACCATAATTTCCACACTTGAGAGGCTGGTGAAATGAAACAGCACTACTACACTTTCCCATTCATCAGCCGGAAGCAGAACAACTCCGAGAACCGGGCGAAAAATAATTAGGATGCGGGATCAGGTGTTGCGCGTGTGCATCTGTGCCTGTACAGGGGCACGCAGGCACATGAGCATTCACGGGAGGCAGCAGCAGTAGCACGGGGGGAGATGAGCACCACCAGTCATTTGACCTCGACAGGTGAATGCTTGCAGATGTACTCACAGCACACTTATTAGAAGAGGCCCAAATGCCCGAGAAAACTGCCGTCAGATTACGCCGGAAACAACAACAACCTTTTAAACAACTACAGCCGCCAGAACGGTACCGGCGGCAGCACTGCAGGAGCTGCTCAGGAACCGCTGGGGCAACCCCAGCGCACCGGGTGCTCAGCGCGTGGCCCTGACCCCACCGCATGGCATGTCACCCTTGGGCAGGAAGCTTGGCATTTTCTGGAAGCACCGGTGTCATTTCACGGGCTTTGCCGTCGCTTTGCGCTTGTGGGGTAACACTATAGAGTTTTTCAGAAAGTGTTGGAGCAACTTTTGTACCTTTTCCATTCAGGCACACTGGGAGTGAGGTGTGGGGCTGCTGCCAGGGGCTCTGCTCAGCACAGCATGGCTGGAGCTGGCCCAGGACCTCCTTCGAAAGACAGACTGGTCAGACACACAGCTATCCTGAATCATCAAGGATAATCCTATGTTCAAGTTCCTACGTTCCAGTTCAAGTTCAAGTTCCTACGTTCCAATTGGTGCCCGTTACCTCTTGTCCTGGATCATCAAAGATGATCCAGGACAAGAGGTAACGGGTACAAACTGGAACCTAGGAACTTCTATCAAAGCATGAGGAGGAACTTCTTTACTTTGAGGGTGGCAGAGCGCTGGAACAGGCTGCCCAGGGAGGCAGTAGAGTCTCCCACCCCAGAGACATTCAAAACCCGCCTGGAGGTCATCCTGTGCAACCTGCTGTAGGTGACCCTGCTCTGGCAGGGGGTTGGACTGGATGATCTCCAGAGCTCCTTTCCAACCCTAACCAATCTGTGATTCTGTGATCAGAGCTGTTCTTCGAAATCTGTTCCTAGGAAATCGCTGCGAGAAGGAGGATGCACCTGAGGAGCAGGCCTAAGATGGAGGATTGAACAAACAAGTAGCTCTTACCTGAGGAATCGGCTATCCCATGGAACAACTTCTGAGAAAGATTCTGCAACATTACTAGGGGTCCGCCAAAACATACAATTACTTGCCATGTTCCAGTTAAAGCCTAAACTATCGAGTTGGCATTTCTTTTTAAAAGTGTATAAAGAAGCGGTAATGGGCCAAATCCTCAAGCCACTGTAAATCAACACGATTTGCTTGCCTCCGCTGGAACACCCGCTCTCTATTTCAGTTCAGGAGCTAACACACAGTATCTTAATATGCATTTATGTTAATATTTGCACTTTGCAGGGCTAGGTAGATTGCACGGCTGGCACATATCAGACTAAATGTCACTTCCGAAAGCTAAGGGACCGAACCGGAAGCTGCCATTCAGAGGGACTACCTGACAACATGTGGAACCTCTCCGGAAAAGCCTTCCCACCTCAAGCAACTCCTTTTGATTAATCTTTCACATAGACAATACACGTTATATATACCGACACACCCCCCCGGCCTTTGCCTCCACAGATCCTGTGGTTGGCTAATTAAAGGAGGAGGTGTAACTATCAATCTAATCTGGCTTGTTCTCAAATTTACCATAATTTCCACACTTGAGAGGCTGGTGAAATGAAACAGCACTACTACACTTTCCCATTCATCAGCCGGAAGCAGAACAACTCAGAGAACCGGGCGAAAAATAATTAGGATGCGGGATCAGGTGTTGCGCGCGTGCATCTGTGCCTGTACAGGGGCACGCAGGCACATGAGCATTCATGGGAGGCAGCAGCAGTAGCACGGGGGCAGATGAGCACCACCAGTCATTTGACCTCGACAGGTGAATGCTTGCAGATGTACTCACAGCACACTTATTCGAAGAGGCCCAAATGCCCGAGAAAACTGCCGTCAGATTACGCCGGAAACAACAACAACCTTTTAAACAACTACAGCCGCCAGAACGGTACCGGCGGCAGCACTGCAGGAGCTGCTCAGGAACCGCTGGGGCAACCCCAGCGCACCGGGTGCTCAGCGCGTGGCCCTGACCCCACCGCATGGCATGTCACCCTTGGGCAGGAAGCTTGACATTTTCTGGAAGCACCGGTGTCATTTCACGGGCTTTGCCGTCGCTTTGCGCTTGTGGGGTAACACTATAGAGTTTTTCAGAAAGTGTTGGAGCAACTTTGGTACCTTTTCCATTCAGGCACACTGGGAGTGAGCTGTGGGGCTGCTGCCAGGGGCTCTGCTCAGCACAGCATGGCTGGAGCTGGCCCAGGACCTCCTTCGAAAGACAGACTGGTCAGACACACAGCTATCCTGAATCATCAAGGATAATCCTATGTTCAAGTTCCTACGTTCCAGTTCAAGTTCAAGTTCCTACGTTCCAATTGGTGCCCGTTACCTCTTGTCCTGGATCATCAAAGATGATCCAGGACAAGAGGTAACGGGTACAAACTGGAACCTAGGAACTTCTATCAAAGCATGAGGAGGAACTTCTTTACTTTGAGGGTGGCAGAGCGCTGGAACAGGCTGCCCAGGGAGGCAGTAGAGTCTCCCACCCCAGAGACATTCAAAACCCGCCTGGAGGTCATCCTGTGCAACCTGCTGTAGGTGACCCTGCTCTGGCAGGGGGTTGGACTGGATGATCTCCAGAGCTCCTTTCCAACCCTAACCAATCTGTGATTCTGTGATCAGAGCTGTTCTTCGAAATCTGTTCCTAGGAAATCGCTGCGAGAAGGAGGATGCACCTGAGGAGCAGGCCTAAGATGGAGGATTGAACAAACAAGTAGCTCTTACCTGAGGAATCGGCTATCCCATGGAACAACTTCAGAGAAAGATTCTGCAACATTACTAGGGGTCCGCCAAAACATACAATTACTTGCCATGTTCCAGTTAAAGCCTAAACTATCGAGTTGGCATTTCTTTTTAAAAGTGTATAAAGAAGCGGTAATGGGCCAAATCCTCAAGCCACTCTAAATCAACACGATTTGCTTGCCTCCGCTGGAACACCCGCTCTCTATTTCAGTTCAGGAGCTAACACACAGTATCTTAATATGCATTTAAGTTAATATTTGCACTTTGCAGGGCTAGGTAGATTGCACGGCTGGCACATATCAGACTAAATGTCACTTCCGAAAGCTAAGGGACCGAACCGGAAGCTGCCATTCAGAGGGACTACCTGACAACATGTGGAACCTCTCCGGAAAAGCCTTCCCACCTCAAGCAACTCCTTTTGATTAATCTTTCACATTAACAATACACCTTATATACACCGACACACCCCCCCGGCCTTTGCCTCCACAGATCCTGTGGTTGGCTAATTAAAGGAGGAGGTGTAACTATCAATCTAATCTGGCTTGTTCTCAAATTTACCATAATTTCCACACTTGAGAGGCTGGTGAAATGAAACAGCACTACTACACTTTCCCATTCATCAGCCGGAAGCAGAACAACTCAGAGAACCGGGCGAAAAATAATTAGGATGCGGGATCAGGTGTTGCGCGTGTGCATCTGTGCCTGTACAGGGGCACGCAGGCACATGAGCATTCACGGGAGGCAGCAGCAGTAGCACGGGGGGAGATGAGCACCACCAGTCATTTGACCTCGACAGGTGAATGCTTGCAGATGTACTCACAGCACACTTATTAGAAGAGGCCCAAATGCCCGAGAAAACTGCCGTCAGATTACGCCGGAAACAACAACAACTTTTTAAACAACTACAGCCGCCAGAACGGTACCGGCGGCAGCACTGCAGGAGCTGCTCAGGAACCGCTGGGGCAACCCCAGCGCACCGGGTGCTCAGCGCGTGGCCCTGACCCCACCGCATGGCATGTCACCCTTGGGCAGGAAGCTTGACATTTTCTGGAAGCACCGGTGTCATTTCACGGGCTTTGCCGTCGCTTTGCGCTTGTGGGGTAACACTATAGAGTTTTTCAGAAAGTGTTGGAGCAACTTTGGTACCTTTTCCATTCAGGCACACTGGGAGTGAGGTGTGGGGCTGCTGCCAGGGGCTCTGCTCAGCACAGCATGGCTGGAGCTGGCCCAGGACCTCCTTCGAAAGACAGACTGGTCAGACACACAGCTATCCTGAATCATCAAGGATAATCCTATGTTCAAGTTCCTACGTTCCAGTTCAAGTTCAAGTTCCTACGTTCCAATTGGTGCCCGTTACCTCTTGTCCTGGATCATCAAAGATGATCCAGGACAAGAGGTAACGGGTACAAACTGGAACCTAGGAACTTCTATCAAAGCATGAGGAGGAACTTCTTTACTTTGAGGGTGGCAGAGCGCTGGAACAGGCTGCCCAGGGAGGCAGTAGAGTCTCCCACCCCAGAGACATTCAAAACCCGCCTGGAGGTCATCCTGTGCAACCTGCTGTAGGTGACCCTGCTCTGGCAGGGGGTTGGACTGGATGATCTCCAGAGGTCCTTTCCAACCCTAACCAATCTGTGATTCTGTGATCAGAGCTGTTCTTCGAAATCTGTTCCTAGGAAATCGCTGCGAGAAGGAGGATGCACCTGAGGAGCAGGCCTAAGATGGAGGATTGAACAAACAAGTAGCTCTTACCTGAGGAATCGGCTATCCCATGGAACAACTTCTGAGAAAGATTCTGCAACATTACTAGGGGTCCGCCAAAACATACAATTACTTGCCATGTTCCAGTTAAAGCCTAAACTATCGAGTTGGCATTTCTTTTTAAAAGTGTATAAAGAAGCGGTAATGGGCCAAATCCTCAAGCCACTGTAAATCAACACGATTTGCTTGCCTCCGCTGGAACACCCGCTCTCTATTTCAGTTCAGGAGCTAACACACAGTATCTTAATATGCATTTAGGTTAATATTTGCACTTTGCAGGGCTAGGTAGATTGCACGGCTGGCACATATCAGACTAAATGTCACTTCCGAAAGCTAAGGGACCGAACCGGAAGCTGCCATTCAGAGGGACTACCTGACAACATGTGGAACCTCTCCGGAAAAGCCTTCCCACCTCAAGCAACTCCTTTTGATTAATCTTTCACATAGACAATACACGTTATATATACCGACACACCCCCCCGGCCTTTGCCTCCAGAGACCCTGCGGTTGGCTAATTAAAGGAGGAGGTGTAACTATCAATCTAATCTGGCTTGTTCTCAAATTTACCATAATTTCCACACTTGAGAGGCTGGTAAAATGAAACAGCACTACTACACTTTCCCATTCATCAGCCGGAAGCAGAACAACTCCGAGAACCGGGCGAAAAATAATTAGGATGCGGGATCAGGTGTTGCGCGCGTGCATCTGTGCCTGTACAGGGGCACGCAGGCACATGAGCATTCATGGGAGGCAGCAGCAGTAGCACGGGGGGAGATGAGCACCACCAGTCATTTGACCTCGACAGGTGAATGCTTGCAGATGTACTCACAGCACACTTATTAGAAGAGGCCCAAATGCCCGAGAAAACTGCCGTCAGATTACGCCGGAAACAACAACAACTTTTTAAACAACTACAGCCGCCAGAACGGTACCGGCGGCAGCACTGCAGGAGCTGCTCAGGAACCGCTGGGGCAACCCCAGCGCACCGGGTGCTCAGCGCGTGGCCCTGACCCCACCGCATGGCATGTCACCCTTGGGCAGGAAGCTTGGCATTTTCTGGAAGCACCGGTGTCATTTCACGGGCTTTGCCGTCGCTTTGCGCTTGTGGGGTAACACTATAGAGTTTTTCAGAAAGTGTTGGAGCAACTTTGGTACCTTTTCCATTCAGGCACACTGGGAGTGAGCTGTGGGGCTGCTGCCAGGGGCTCTGCTCAGCACAGCATGGCTGGAGCTGGCCCAGGACCTCCTTCGAAAGACAGACTGGTCAGACACACAGCTATCCTGAATCATCAAGGATAATCCTATGTTCAAGTTCCTACGTTCCAGTTCAAGTTCAAGTTCCTACGTTCCAATTGGTGCCCGTTACCTCTTGTCCTGGATCATCAAAGATGATCCAGGACAAGAGGTAACGGGTACAAACTGGAACCTAGGAACTTCTATCAAAGCATGAGGAGGAACTTCTTTACTTTGAGGGTGGCAGAGCGCTGGAACAGGCTGCCCAGGGAGGCAGTAGAGTCTCCCACCCCAGAGACATTCAAAACCCGCCTGGAGGTCATCCTGTGCAACCTGCTGTAGGTGACCCTGCTCTGGCAGGGGGTTGGACTGGATGATCTCCAGAGCTCCTTTCCAACCCTAACCAATCTGTGATTCTGTGATCAGAGCTGTTCTTCGAAATCTGTTCCTAGGAAATCGCTGCGAGAAGGAGGATGCACCTGAGGAGCAGGCCTAAGATGGAGGATTGAACAAACAAGTAGCTCTTACCTGAGGAATCGGCTATCCCATGGAACAACTTCAGAGAAAGATTCTGCAACATTACTAGGGGTCCGCCAAAACATACAATTACTTGCCATGTTCCAGTTAAAGCCTAAACTATCGAGTTGGCATTTCTTTTTAAAAGTGTATAAAGAAGCGGTAATGGGCCAAATCCTCAAGCCACTCTAAATCAACACGATTTGCTTGCCTCCGCTGGAACACCCGCTCTCTATTTCAGTTCAGGAGCTAACACACAGTATCTTAATATGCATTTAAGTTAATATTTGCACTTTGCAGGGCTAGGTAGATTGCACGGCTGGCACATATCAGACTAAATGTCACTTCCGAAAGCTAAGGGACCGAACCGGAAGCTGCCATTCAGAGGGACTACCTGACAACATGTGGAACCTCTCCGGAAAAGCCTTCCCACCTCAAGCAACTCCTTTTGATTAATCTTTCACATTAACAATACACCTTATATACACCGACACACCCCCCCGGCCTTTGCCTCCACAGATCCTGTGGTTGGCTAATTAAAGGAGGAGGTGTAACTATCAATCTAATCTGGCTTGTTCTCAAATTTACCATAATTTCCACACTTGAGAGGCTGGTGAAATGAAACAGCACTACTACACTTTCCCATTCATCAGCCGGAAGCAGAACAACTCCGAGAACCGGGCGAAAAATAATTAGGATGCGGGATCAGGTGTTGCGCGCGTGCATCTGTGCCTGTACAGGGGCACGCAGGCACATGAGCATTCACGGGAGGCAGCAGCAGTAGCACGGGGGGAGATGAGCACCACCAGTCATTAGACCTCGACAGGTGAATGCTTGCAGATGTACTCACAGCACACTTATTAGAAGAGGCCCAAATGCCCGAGAAAACTGCCGTCAGATTACGCCGGAAACAACAACAACTTTTTAAACAACTACAGCCGCCAGAACGGTACCGGCGGCAGCACTGCAGGAGCTGCTCAGGAACCGCTGGGGCAACCCCAGCGCACCGGGTGCTCAGCGCGTGGCCCTGACCCCACCGCATGGCATGTCACCCTTGGGCAGGAAGCTTGGCATTTTCTGGAAGCACCGGTGTCATGTCACGGGCTTTGCCGTCGCTTTGCGCTTGTGGGGTAACACTATAGAGTTTTTCAGAAAGTGTTGGAGCAACTTTTGTACCTTTTCCATTCAGGCACACTGGGAGTGAGGTGTGGGGCTGCTGCCAGGGGCTCTGCTCAGCACAGCATGGCTGGAGCTGGCCCAGGACCTCCTTCGAAAGACAGACTGGTCAGACACACAGCTATCCTGAATCATCAAGGATAATCCTATGTTCAAGTTCCTACGTTCCAGTTGAAGTTCAAGTTCCTACGTTCCAATTGGTGCCCGTTACCTCTTGTCCTGGATCATCAAATATGATCCAGGACAAGAGGTAACGGGTACAAACTGGAACCTAGGAACTTCTATCAAAGCATGAGGAGGAACTTCTTTACTTTGAGGGTGGCAGAGCGCTGGAACAGGCTGCCCAGGGAGGCAGTAGAGTCTCCCACCCCAGAGACATTCAAAACCCGCCTGGAGGTCATCCTGTGCAACCTGCTGTAGGTGACCCTGCTCTGGCAGGGGGTTGGACTGGATGATCTCCAGAGCTCCTTTCCAACCCTAACCAATCTGTGATTCTGTGATCAGAGCTGTTCTTCGAAATCTGTTCCTAGGAAATCGCTGCGAGAAGGAGGATGCACCTGAGGAGCAGGCCTAAGATGGAGGATTGAACAAACAAGTAGCTCTTACCTGAGGAATCGGCTATCCCATGGAACAACTTCTGAGAAAGATTCTGCAACATTACTAGGGGTCCGCCAAAACATACAATTACTTGCCATGTTCCAGTTAAAGCCTAAACTATCGAGTTGGCATTTCTTTTTAAAAGTGTATAAAGAAGCGGTAATGGGCCAAATCCTCAAGCCACTGTAAATCAACACGATTTGCTTGCCTCTGCTGGAACACCCGCTCTCTATTTCAGTTCAGGAGCTAACACACAGTATCTTAATATGCATTTAGGTTAATATTTGCACTTTGCAGGGCTAGGTAGATTGCACGGCTGGCACATATCAGACTAAATGTCACTTCCGAAAGCTAAGGGACCGAACCGGAAGCTGCCATTCAGAGGGACTACCTGACAACATGTGGAACCTCTCCGGAAAAGCCTTCCCACCTCAAGCAACTCCTTTTGATTAATCTTTCACATAGACAATACACGTTATATATACCGACACACCCCCCCGGCCTTTGCCTCCACAGACCCTGCGGTTGGCTAATTAAAGGAGGAGGTGTAACTATCAATCTAATCTGGCTTGTTCTCAAATTTACCATAATTTCCACACTTGAGAGGCTGGTAAAATGAAACAGCACTACTACACTTTCCCATTCATCAGCCGGAAGCAGAACAACTCCGAGAACCGGGCGAAAAATAATTAGGATGCGGGATCAGGTGTTGCGCGCGTGCATCTGTGCCTGTACAGGGGCACGCAGGCACATGAGCATTCATGGGAGGCAGCAGCAGTAGCACGGGGGGAGATGAGCACCACCAGTCATTTGACCTCGACAGGTGAATGCTTGCAGATGTACTCACAGCACACTTATTAGAAGAGGCCCAAATGCCCGAGAAAACTGCCGTCAGATTACGCCGGAAACAACAACAACTTTTTAAACAACTACAGCCGCCAGAACGGTACCGGCGGCAGCACTGCAGGAGCTGCTCAGGAACCGCTGGGGCAACCCCAGCGCACCGGGTGCTCAGCGCGTGGCCCTGACCCCACCGCATGGCATGTCACCCTTGGGCAGGAAGCTTGGCATTTTCTGGAAGCACCGGTGTCATTTCACGGGCTTTGCCGTCGCTTTGCGCTTGTGGGGTAACACTATAGAGTTTTTCAGAAAGTGTTGGAGCAACTTTTGTACCTTTTCCATTCAGGCACACTGGGAGTGAGGTGTGGGGCTGCTGCCAGGGGCTCTGCTCAGCACAGCATGGCTGGAGCTGGCCCAGGACCTCCTTCGAAAGACAGACTGGTCAGACACACAGCTATCCTGAATCATCAAGGATAATCCTATGTTCAAGTTCCTACGTTCCAGTTCAAGTTCAAGTTCCTACGTTCCAATTGGTGCCCGTTACCTCTTGTCCTGGATCATCAAAGATGATCCAGGACAAGAGGTAACGGGTACAAACTGGAACCTAGGAACTTCTATCAAAGCATGAGGAGGAACTTCTTTACTTTGAGGGTGGCAGAGCGCTGGAACAGGCTGCCCAGGGAGGCGGTAGAGTCTCCGACTCCAGAAACATTCAAAACCCGCCTGGAGGTCATCCTGTGCAACCTGCTGTAAGTGACCCTGCTCTGGCAGGGGGGTTGGACTGGATGATCTCCAGAGCTCCTTTCCAACCCTAACCAATCTGTGATTCTGTGATCAGAGCTGTTCTTTGAAATCTGTTCCTAGGAAATCGCTGCGAGAAGGAGGATGCACCTGAGGAGCAGGCCTAAGATGGAGGATTGAACAAACAAGTAGCTCTTACCTGAGGAATCGGCTATCCCATGGAACAACTTCTGAGAAAGATTCTGCAACATTACTAGGGGTCCGCCAAAGCATACAATTACTTGCCATGTTCCAGTTAAAGCCTAAACTATCGAGTTGGCATTTCTTTTTAAAAGTGTATAAAGAAGCGGTAATGGGCCAAATCCTCAAGCCACTGTAAATCAACACGATTTGCTTGCCTCTGCTGGAACACCCGCTCTCTATTTCAGTTCAGGAGCTAACACACAGTATCTTAATATGCATTTAGGTTAATATTTGCACTTTGCAGGGCTAGGTAGATTGCACGGCTGGCACATATCAGACTAAATGTCACTTCCGAAAGCTAAGGGACCGAACCGGAAGCTGCCATTCAGAGGGACTACCTGACAACATGTGGAACCTCTCCGGAAAAGCCTTCCCACCTCAAGCAACTCCTTTTGATTAATCTTTCACATAGACAATACACGTTATATACACCGACACACCCCCCCGGCCTTTGCCTCCACAGATCCTGTGGTTGGCTAATTAAAGGAGGAGGTGTAACTATCAATCTAATCTGGCTTGTTCTCAAATTTACCATAATTTCCACACTTGAGAGGCTGGTGAAATGAAACAGCACCACTACACTTTCCCATTCATCAGCCGGAAGCAGAACAACTCCGAGAACCGGGCGAAAAATAATTAGGATGCGGGATCAGGTGTTGCGCGCGTGCATCTGTGCCTGTACAGGGGCACGCAGGCACATGAGCATTCACGGGAGGCAGCAGCAGTAGCACGGGGGCAGATGAGCACCACCAGTCATTTGACCTCGACAGGTGAATGCTTGCAGATGTACTCACAGCACACTTATTAGAAGAGGCCCAAATGCCCGAGAAAACTGCCGTCAGATTACGCCGGAAACAACAACGGCTTTTTAAACAACTACAGCCGCCAGAACGGTACCGGCGGCAGCACTGCAGGAGCTGCTCAGGAACCGCTGGGGCAACCCCAGCGCACCGGGTGCTCAGCGCGTGGCCCTGACCCCACCGCATGGCATGTCACCCTTGGGCAGGAAGCTTGACATTTTCTGGAAGCACCGGTGTCATTTCACGGGCTTTGCCGTCGCTTTGCGCTTGTGGGGTAACACTATAGAGTTTTTCAGAAAGTGTTGGAGCAACTTTGGTACCTTTTCCATTCAGGCACACTGGGAGTGAGCTGTGGGGCTGCTGCCAGGGGCTCTGCTCAGCACAGCATGGCTGGAGCTGGTCCAGGACCTCCTTCGAAAGACAGACTGGTCAGACACACAGCTATCCTGAATCATCAAGGATAATCCTATGTTCAAGTTCCTACGTTCCAGTTCAAGTTCAAGTTCCTACGTTCCAATTGGTGCCCGTTACCTCTTGTCCTGGATCATCAAAGATGATCCAGGACAAGAGGTAACGGGTACAAACTGGAACCTAGGAACTTCTATCAAAGCATGAGGAGGAACTTCTTTACTTTGAGGGTGGCAGAGCGCTGGAACAGGCTGCCCAGGGAGGCGGTAGAGTCTCCGACTCCAGAAACATTCAAAACCCGCCTGGAGGTCATCCTGTGCAACCTGCTGTAAGTGACCCTGCTCTGGCAGGGGGGTTGGACTGGATGATCTCCAGAGCTCCTTTCCAACCCTAACCAATCTGTGATTCTGTGATCAGAGCTGTTCTTTGAAATCTGTTCCTAGGAAATCGCTGCGAGAAGGAGGATGCACCTGAGGAGCAGGCCTAAGATGGAGGATTGAACAAACAAGTAGCTCTTACCTGAGGAATCGGCTATCCCATGGAACAACTTCTGAGAAAGATTCTGCAACATTACTAGGGGTCCGCCAAAACATACAATTACTTGCCATGTTCCAGTTAAAGCCTAAACTATCGAGTTGGCATTTCTTTTTAAAAGTGTATAAAGAAGCGGTAATGGGCCAAATCCTCAAGCCACTGTAAATCAACACGATTTGCTTGCCTCTGCTGGAACACCCGCTCTCTATTTCAGTTCAGGAGCTAACACACAGTATCTTAATATGCATTTAGGTTAATATTTGCACTTTGCAGGGCTAGGTAGATTGCACGGCTGGCACATATCAGACTAAATGTCACTTCCGAAAGCTAAGGGACCGAACCGGAAGCTGCCATTCAGAGGGACTACCTGACAACATGTGGAACCTCTCCGGAAAAGCCTTCCCACCTCAAGCAACTCCTTTTGATTAATCTTTCACATAGACAATACACCTTATATACACCGACACACCCCCCCGGCCTTTGCCTCCACAGATCCTGTGGTTGGCTAATTAAAGGAGGAGGTGTAACTATCAATCTAATCTGGCTTGTTCTCAAATTTACCATAATTTCCACACTTGAGAGGCTGGTGAAATGAAACAGCACCACTACACTTTCCCATTCATCAGCCGGAAGCAGAACAACTCCGAGAACCGGGCGAAAAATAATTAGGATGCGGGATCAGGTGTTGCGCGCGTGCATCTGTGCCTGTACAGGGGCACGCAGGCACATGAGCATTCACGGGAGGCAGCAGCAGTAGCACGGGGGCAGATGAGCACCACCAGTCATTTGACCTCGACAGGTGAATGCTTGCAGATGTACTCACAGCACACTTATTAGAAGAGGCCCAAATGCCCGAGAAAACTGCCGTCAGATTACGCCGGAAACAACAACGGCTTTTTAAACAACTACAGCCGCCAGAACGGTACCGGCGGCAGCACTGCAGGAGCTGCTCAGGAACCGCTGGGGCAACCCCAGCGCACCGGGTGCTCAGCGCGTGGCCCTGACCCCACCGCATGGCATGTCACCCTTGGGCAGGAAGCTTGACATTTTCTGGAAGCACCGGTGTCATTTCACGGGCTTTGCCGTCGCTTTGCGCTTGTGGGGTAACACTATAGAGTTTTTCAGAAAGTGTTGGAGCAACTTTGGTACCTTTTCCATTCAGGCACACTGGGAGTGAGGTGTGGGGCTGCTGCCAGGGGCTCTGCTCAGCACAGCATGGCTGGAGCTGGTCCAGGACCTCCTTCGAAAGACAGACTGGTCAGACACACAGCTATCCTGAATCATCAAGGATAATCCTATGTTCAAGTTCAAGTTCCTACCTTCCAGTTCAAGTTCAAGTTCCTACGTTCCAATTGGTGCCCGTTACCTCTTGTCCTGGATCATCAAAGATGATCCAGGACAAGAGGTAACGGGTACAAACTGGAACCTAGGAACTTCTATCAAAGCATGAGGAGGAACTTCTTTACTTTGAGGGTGGCAGAGCGCTGGAACAGGCTGCCCAGGGAGGCAGTAGAGTCTCCCACCCCAGAGACATTCAAAACCCGCCTGGAGGTCATCCTGTGCAACCTGCTGTAGGTGACCCTGCTCTGGCAGGGGGGTTGGGCTGGATGATCTCCAGAGCTCCTTTCCAACCCTAACCAATCTGTGATTCTGTGATCAGAGCTGTTCTTTGAAATCTGTTCCTAGGAAATCGCTGCGAGAAGGAGGATGCACCTGAGGAGCAGGCCTAAGATGGAGGATTGAACAAACAAGTAGCTCTTACCTGAGGAATCGGCTATCCCATGGAACAACTTCTGAGAAAGATTCTGCAACATTACTAGGGGTCCGCCAAAACATACAATTACTTGCCATGTTCCAGTTAAAGCCTAAACTATCGAGTTGGCATTTCTTTTTAAAAGTGTATAAAGAAGCGGTAATGGGCCAAATCCTCAAGCCACTGTAAATCAACACGATTTGCTTGCCTCCGCTGGAACACCCGCTCTCTATTTCAGTTCAGGAGCTAACACACAGTATCTTAATATGCATTTAGGTTAATATTTGCACTTTGCAGGGCTAGGTAGATTGCACGGCTGGCACATATCAGACTAAATGTCACTTCCGAAAGCTAAGGGACCGAACCGGAAGCTGCCATTCAGAGGGACTACCTGACAACTTGTGGAACCTCTCCGGAAAAGCCTTCCCACCTCAAGCAACTCCTTTTGATTAATCTTTCACATAGACAATACACGTTATATACACCGACACACCCCCCCGGCCTTTGCCTCCACAGATCCTGTGGTTGGCTAATTAAAGGAGGAGGTGTAACTATCAATCTAATCTGGCTTGTTCCCAAATTTACCATAATTTCCACACTTGAGAGGCTGGTGAAATGAAACAGCACTACTACACTTTCCCATTCATCAGCCGGAAGCAGAACAACTCCGAGAACCGGGCGAAAAATAATTAGGATGCGGGATCAGGTGTTGCGCGCGTGCATCTGTGCCTGTACAGGGGCACGCAGGCACATGAGCATTCACGGGAGGCAGCAGCAGTAGCACGGGGGCAGATGAGCACCACCAGTCATTTGACCTCGACAGGTGAATGCTTGCAGATGTACTCACAGCACACTTATTAGAAGAGGCCCAAATGCCCGAGAAAACTGCCGTCAGATTACGCCGGAAACAACAACGGCTTTTTAAACAACTACAGCCGCCAGAACAGTACCAGCGGCAGCACTGCAGGAGCTGCTCAGGAACCGCTGGGGAACCCCAGCGCACCGGGTGCTCAGCGCGTGGCCCTGACCCCACCGCATGGCATGTCACCCTTGGGCAGGAAGCTTGACATTTTCTGGAAGCACCGGTGTCATTTCACGGGCTTTGCCGTCGCTTTGCGCTTGTGGGGTAACACTGTAGATTTTTTCAGAAAGTGTTGGAGCAACTTTTGTACCTTTTCCATTCAGGCACACTGGGAGTGAGGTGTGGGGCTGCTGCCAGGGGCTCTGCTCAGCACAGCATGGCTGGAGCTGGCCCAGGACCTCCTTCGAAAGACAGACTGGTCAGACACACAGCTATCCTGAATCATCAAGGATAATCCTATGTTCAAGTTCCTACGTTCCAGTTCAAGTTCAAGTTCCTACGTTCCAATTGGTGCCCGTTACCTCTTGTCCTGGATCATCAAAGATGATCCAGGACAAGAGGTAACGGGTACAAACTGGAACCTAGGAACTTCTATCAAAGCATGAGGAGGAACTTCTTTACTTTGAGGGTGGCAGAGCGCTGGAACAGGCTGCCCAGGGAGGCGGTAGAGTCTCCGACTCCAGAAACATTCAAAACCCGCCTGGAGGTCATCCTGTGCAACCTGCTGTAAGTGACCCTGCTCTGGCAGGGGGGTTGGACTGGATGATCTCCAGAGCTCCTTTCCAACCCTAACCAATCTGTGATTCTGTGATCAGAGCTGTTCTTTGAAATCTGTTCCTAGGAAATCGCTGCGAGAAGGAGGATGCACCTGAGGAGCAGGCCTAAGATGGAGGATTGAACAAACAAGTAGCTCTTACCTGAGGAATCGGCTATCCCATGGAACAACTTCTGAGAAAGATTCTGCAACATTACTAGGGGTCCGCCAAAGCATACAATTACTTGCCATGTTCCAGTTAAAGCCTAAACTATCGAGTTGGCATTTCTTTTTAAAAGTGTATAAAGAAGCGGTAATGGGCCAAATCCTCAAGCCACTGTAAATCAACACGATTTGCTTGCCTCTGCTGGAACACCCGCTCTCTATTTCAGTTCAGGAGCTAACACACAGTATCTTAATATGCATTTAGGTTAATATTTGCACTTTGCAGGGCTAGGTAGATTGCACGGCTGGCACATATCAGACTAAATGTCACTTCCGAAAGCTAAGGGACCGAACCGGAAGCTGCCATTCAGAGGGACTACCTGACAACATGTGGAACCTCTCCGGAAAAGCCTTCCCACCTCAAGCAACTCCTTTTGATTAATCTTTCACATAGACAATACACCTTATATACACCGACACACCCCCCCGGCCTTTGCCTCCACAGATCCTGTGGTTGGCTAATTAAAGGAGGAGGTGTAACTATCAATCTAATCTGGCTTGTTCTCAAATTTACCATAATTTCCACACTTGAGAGGCTGGTGAAATGAAACAGCACCACTACACTTTCCCATTCATCAGCCGGAAGCAGAACAACTCCGAGAACCGGGCGAAAAATAATTAGGATGCGGGATCAGGTGTTGCGCGCGTGCATCTGTGCCTGTACAGGGGCACGCAGGCACATGAGCATTCACGGGAGGCAGCAGCAGTAGCACGGGGGCAGATGAGCACCACCAGTCATTTGACCTCGACAGGTGAATGCTTGCAGATGTACTCACAGCACACTTATTAGAAGAGGCCCAAATGCCCGAGAAAACTGCCGTCAGATTACGCCGGAAACAACAACGGCTTTTTAAACAACTACAGCCGCCAGAACGGTACCGGCGGCAGCACTGCAGGAGCTGCTCAGGAACCGCTGGGGCAACCCCAGCGCACCGGGTGCTCAGCGCGTGGCCCTGACCCCACCGCATGGCATGTCACCCTTGGGCAGGAAGCTTGACATTTTCTGGAAGCACCGGTGTCATTTCACGGGCTTTGCCGTCGCTTTGCGCTTGTGGGGTAACACTATAGAGTTTTTCAGAAAGTGTTGGAGCAACTTTGGTACCTTTTCCATTCAGGCACACTGGGAGTGAGGTGTGGGGCTGCTGCCAGGGGCTCTGCTCAGCACAGCATGGCTGGAGCTGGTCCAGGACCTCCTTCGAAAGACAGACTGGTCAGACACACAGCTATCCTGAATCATCAAGGATAATCCTATGTTCAAGTTCAAGTTCCTACCTTCCAGTTCAAGTTCAAGTTCCTACGTTCCAATTGGTGCCCGTTACCTCTTGTCCTGGATCATCAAAGATGATCCAGGACAAGAGGTAACGGGTACAAACTGGAACCTAGGAACTTCTATCAAAGCATGAGGAGGAACTTCTTTACTTTGAGGGTGGCAGAGCGCTGGAACAGGCTGCCCAGGGAGGCAGTAGAGTCTCCCACCCCAGAGACATTCAAAACCCGCCTGGAGGTCATCCTGTGCAACCTGCTGTAGGTGACCCTGCTCTGGCAGGGGGGTTGGGCTGGATGATCTCCAGAGCTCCTTTCCAACCCTAACCAATCTGTGATTCTGTGATCAGAGCTGTTCTTCGAAATCTGTTCCTAGGAAATCGCTGCGAGAAGGAGGATGCACCTGAGGAGCAGGCCTAAGATGGAGGATTGAACAAACAAGTAGCTCTTACCTGAGGAATCGGCTATCCCATGGAACAACTTCTGAGAAAGATTCTGCAACATTACTAGGGGTCCGCCAAAACATACAATTACTTGCCATGTTCCAGTTAAAGCCTAAACTATCGAGTTGGCATTTCTTTTTAAAAGTGTATAAAGAAGCGGTAATGGGCCAAATCCTCAAGCCACTGTAAATCAACACGATTTGCTTGCCTCCGCTGGAACACCCGCTCTCTATTTCAGTTCAGGAGCTAACACACAGTATCTTAATATGCATTTAGGTTAATATTTGCACTTTGCAGGGCTAGGTAGATTGCACGGCTGGCACATATCAGACTAAATGTCACTTCCGAAAGCTAAGGGACCGAACCGGAAGCTGCCATTCAGAGGGACTACCTGACAACTTGTGGAACCTCTCCGGAAAAGCCTTCCCACCTCAAGCAACTCTTTTTGATTAATCTTTCACATAGACAATACACGTTATATACACCGACACACCCCCCCGGCCTTTGCCTCCACAGATCCTGTGGTTGGCTAATTAAAGGAGGAGGTGTAACTATCAATCTAATCTGGCTTGTTCCCAAATTTACCATAATTTCCACACTTGAGAGGCTGGTGAAATGAAACAGCACTACTACACTTTCCCATTCATCAGCCAGAAGCAGAACAACTCCGAGAACCGGGCGAAAAATAATTAGGATGCGGGATCAGGTGTTGCGCGCGTGCATCTGTGCCTGTACAGGGGCACGCAGGCACATGAGCATTCACGGGAGGCAGCAGCAGTAGCACGGGGGCAGATGAGCACCACCAGTCATTTGACCTCGACAGGTGAATGCTTGCAGATGTACTCACAGCACACTTATTAGAAGAGGCCCAAATGCCCGAGAAAACTGCCGTCAGATTACGCCGGAAACAACAACGGCTTTTTAAACAACTACAGCCGCCAGAACAGTACCAGCGGCAGCACTGCAGGAGCTGCTCAGGAACCGCTGGGGAACCCCAGCGCACCGGGTGCTCAGCGCGTGGCCCTGACCCCACCGCATGGCATGTCACCCTTGGGCAGGAAGCTTGACATTTTCTGGAAGCACCGGTGTCATTTCACGGGCTTTGCCGTCGCTTTGCGCTTGTGGGGTAACACTGTAGATTTTTTCAGAAAGTGTTGGAGCAACTTTTGTACCTTTTCCATTCAGGCACACTGGGAGTGAGGTGTGGGGCTGCTGCCAGGGGCTCTGCTCAGCACAGCATGGCTGGAGCTGGCCCAGGACCTCCTTCGAAAGACAGACTGGTCAGACACACAGCTATCCTGAATCATCAAGGATAATCCTATGTTCAAGTTCCTACGTTCCAGTTCAAGTTCAAGTTCCTACGTTCCAATTGGTGCCCGTTACCTCTTGTCCTGGATCATCAAAGATGATCCAGGACAAGAGGTAACGGGTACAAACTGGAACGTAGGAACTTCTATCAAAGCATGAGGAGGAACTTCTTTACTTTGAGGGTGGCAGAGCGCTGGAACAGGCTGCCCAGGGAGGCGGTAGAGTCTCCGACCCCAGAAACATTCAAAACCCGCCTGGAGGTCATCCTGTGCAACCTGCTGTAGGTGACCCTGCTCTGGCAGGGGGGTTGGGCTGGATGATCTCCAGAGGTCCTTTCCAACCCTAACCAATCTGTGATTCTGTGATCAGAGCTGTTCTTCGAAATCTGTTCCTAGGAAATCGCTGCGAGAAGGAGGATGCACCTGAGGAGCAGGCCTAAGATGGAGGATTGAACAAACAAGTAGCTCTTACCTGAGGAATCGGCTATCCCATGGAACAACTTCAGAGAAAGATTCTGCAACATTACTAGGGGTCCGCCAAAACATACAATTACTTGCCATGTTCCAGTTAAAGCCTAAACTATCGAGTTGGCATTTCTTTTTAAAAGTGTATAAAGAAGCGGTAATGGGCCAAATCCGCAAGCCACTGTAAATCAACACGATTTGCTTGCCTCCGCTGGAACACCCGCTCTCTATTTCAGTTCAGGAGCTAACACACAGTATCTTAATATGCATTTAGGTTAATATTTGCACTTTGCAGGGCTAGGTAGATTGCACGGCTGGCACATATCAGACTAAATGTCACTTCCGAAAGCTAAGGGACCGAACCGGAAGCTGCCATTCAGAGGGACTACCTGACAACATGTGGAACCTCTCCGGAAAAGCCTTCCCACCTCAAGCAACTCCTTTTGATTAATCTTTCACATAGACAATACACGTTATATACACCGACACACCCCCCCGGCCTTTGCCTCCACAGATCCTGTGGTTGGCTAATTAAAGGAGGAGGTGTAACTATCAATCTAATCTGGCTTGTTCCCAAATTTACCATAATTTCCACACTTGAGAGGCTGGTGAAATGAAACAGCACTACTACACTTTCCCATTCATCAGCCGGAAGCAGAACAACTCAGAGAACCGGGCGAAAAATAATTAGGATGCGGGATCAGGTGTTGCGCGCGTGCATCTGTGCCTGTACAGGGGCACGCAGGCACATGAGCATTCACGGGAGGCAGCAGCAGTAGCACGGGGGCAGATGAGCACCACCAGTCATTTGACCTCGACAGGTGAATGCTTGCAGATGTACTCACAGCACACTTATTAGAAGAGGCCCAAATGCCCGAGAAAACTGCCGTCAGATTACGCCGGAAACAACAACGGCTTTTTAAACAACTACAGCCGCCAGAACGGTACCGGCGGCAGCACTGCAGGAGCTGCTCAGGAACCGCTGGGGCAACCCCAGCGCACCGGGTGCTCAGCGCGTGGCCCTGACCCCACCGCATGGCATGTCACCCTTGGGCAGGAAGCTTGACATTTTCTGGAAGCACCGGTGTCATTTCACGGGCTTTGCCGTCGCTTTGCGCTTGTGGGGTAACACTATAGAGTTTTTCAGAAAGTGTTGGAGCAACTTTTGTACCTTTTCCATTCAGGCACACTGGGAGTGAGGTGTGGGGCTGCTGCCAGGGGCTCTGCTCAGCACAGCATGGCTGGAGCTGGCCCAGGACCTCCTTCGAAAGACAGACTGGTCAGACACACAGCTATCCTGAATCATCAAGGATAATCCTATGTTCAAGTTCCTACGTTCCAGTTCAAGTTCAAGTTCCTACGTTCCAATTGGTGCCCGTTACCTCTTGTCCTGGATCATCAAAGATGATCCAGGACAAGAGGTAACGGGTACAAACTGGAACCTAGGAACTTCTATCAAAGCATGAGGAGGAACTTCTTTACTTTGAGGGTGGCAGAGCGCTGGAACAGGCTGCCCAGGGAGGCGGTAGAGTCTCCCACCCCAGAGACATTCAAAACCCGCCTGGAGGTCATCCTGTGCAACCTGCTGTAGGTGACCCTGCTCTGGCAGGGGGGTTGGGCTGGATGATCTCCAGAGCTCCTTTCCAACCCTAACCAATCTGTGATTCTGTGATCAGAGCTGTTCTTCGAAATCTGTTCCTAGGAAATCGCTGCGAGAAGGAGGATGCACCTGAGGAGCAGGCCTAAGATGGAGGATTGAACAAACAAGTAGCTCTTACCTGAGGAATCGGCTATCCCATGGAACAACTTCTGAGAAAGATTCTGCAACATTACTAGGGGTCCGCCAAAACATACAATTACTTGCCATGTTCCAGTTAAAGCCTAAACTATCGAGTTGGCATTTCTTTTTAAAAGTGTATAAAGAAGCGGTAATGGGCCAAATCCTCAAGCCACTCTAAATCAACACGATTTGCTTGCCTCCGCTGGAACACCCGCTCTCTATTTCAGTTCAGGAGCTAACACACAGTATCTTAATATGCATTTAGGTTAATATTTGAACTTTGCGGGGCTAGGTAGATTGCACGGCTGGCACATATCAGACTAAATGTCACTTCCGAAAGCTAAGGGACCGAACCGGAAGCTGCCATTCAGAGGGACTACCTGACAACATGTGGAACCTCTCCGGAAAAGCCTTCCCACCTCAAGCAACTCCTTTTGATTCATCTTTCACATAGACAATACACGTTATATACACCGACACACCCCCCCAGCCTTTGCCTCCACAGATCCTGTGGTTGGCTAATTAAAGGAGGAGGTGTAACTATCAATCTAATCTGGCTTGTTCTCAAATTTACCATAATTTCCACACTTGAGAGGCTGGTGAAATGAAACAGCACTACTACACTTTCCCATTCATCAGCCGGAAGCAGAACAACTCCGAGAACCGGGCGAAAAATAATTAGGATGCGGGATCAGGTGTTGCGCGCGTGCATCTGTGCCTGTACAGGGGCACGCAGGCACATGAGCATTCACGGGAGGCAGCAGCAGTAGCACGGGGGGAGATGAGCACCACCAGTCATTTGACCTCGACAGGTGAATGCTTGCAGATGTACTCACAGCACACTTATTCGAAGAGGCCCAAATGCCCGAGAAAACTGCCGTCAGATTACGCCGGAAACAACAACGGCTTTTTAAACAACTACAGCCGCCAGAACAGTACCGGCGGCAGCACTGCAGGAGCTGCTCAGGAACCGCTGGGGCAACCCCAGCGCACCGGGTGCTCAGCGCGTGGCCCTGACCCCACCGCATGGCATGTCACCCTTGGGCAGGAAGCTTGACATTTTCTGGAAGCACCGGTGTCATTTCACGGGCTTTGCCGTCGCTTTGCGCTTGTGGGGTAACACTATAGAGTTTTTCAGAAAGTGTTGGAGCAACTTTGGTACCTTTTCCATTCAGGCACACTGGGAGTGAGCTGTGGGGCTGCTGCCAGGGGCTCTGCTCAGCACAGCATGGCTGGAGCTGGTCCAGGACCTCCTTCGAAAGACAGACTGGTCAGACACACAGCTATCCTGAATCATCAAGGATAATCCTATGTTCAAGTTCAAGTTCCTACCTTCCAGTTCAAGTTCAAGTTCCTACGTTCCAATTGGTGCCCGTTACCTCTTGTCCTGGATCATCAAAGATGATCCAGGACAAGAGGTAACGGGTACAAACTGGAACCTAGGAACTTCTATCAAAGCATGAGGAGGAACTTCTTTACTTTGAGGGTGGCAGAGCGCTGGAACAGGCTGCCCAGGGAGGCGGTAGAGTCTCCCACCCCAGAGACATTCAAAACCCGCCTGGAGGTCATCCTGTGCAACCTGCTGTAGGTGACCCTGCTCTGGCAGGGGGGTTGGGCTGGATGATCTCCATCGCTCCTTTCCAACCCTAACCAATCTGTGATTCTGTGATCAGAGCTGTTCTTCGAAATCTGTTCCTAGGAAATCGCTGCGAGAAGGAGGATGCACCTGAGGAGCAGGCCTAAGATGGAGGATTGAACAAACAAGTAGCTCTTACCTGAGGAATCGGCTATCCCATGGAACAACTTCTGAGAAAGATTCTGCAACATTACTAGGGGTCCGCCAAAACACAGAATTACTTGCCATGTTCCAGTTAAAGCCTAATCTATCGAGTTGGCATTTCTTTTTAAAAGTGTATAAAGAAGCGGTAATGGGCCAAATCCTCAAGCCACTCTAAATCAACACGATTTGCTTGCCTCCGCTGGAACACCCGCTCTCTATTTCAGTTCAGGAGCTAACACACAGTATCTTAATATGCATTTAGGTTAATATTTGCACATTGCAGGGCTAGGTAGATTGCACGGCTGGCACATATCAGACTAAATGTCACTTCCGAAAGCTAAGGGACCGAACCGGAAGCTGCCATTCAGAGGGACTACCTGACAACATGTGGAACCTCTCCGGAAAAGCCTTCCCACCTCAAGCAACTCCTTTTGATTCATCTTTCACATAGACAATACACGTTATATACACCGACACACCCCCCGGCCTTTGCCTCCACAGATCCTGTGGTTGGCTAATTAAAGGAGGAGGTGTAACTATCAATCTAATCTGGCTTGTTCTCAAATTTACCATAATTTCCACACTTGAGAGGCTGGTGAAATGAAACAGCACTACTACACTTTCCCATTCATCAGCCGGAAGCAGAACAACTCCGAGAACCGGGCGAAAAATAATTAGGATGCGGGATCAGGTGTTGCGCGCGTGCATCTGAGCCTGTACAGGGGCACGCAGGCACATGAGCATTCACGGGAGGCAGCAGCAGTAGCACGGGGGCAGATGAGCACCACCAGTCATTTGACCTCGACAGGTGAATGCTTGCAGATGTACTCACAGCACACTTATTAGAAGAGGCCCAAATGCCCGAGAAAACTGCCGTCAGATTACGCCGGAAACAACAACGGCTTTTTAAACAACTACAGCCGCCAGAACGGTACCGGCGGCAGCACTGCAGGAGCTGCTCAGGAACCACTGGGGCAACCCCAGCGCACCGGGTGCTCAGCGCGTGGCCCTGACCCCACCGCATGGCATGTCACCCTTGGGCAGGAAGCTTGACATTTTCTGGAAGCACCGGTGTCATTTCACGGGCTTTGCCGTCGCTTTGCGCTTGTGGGGTAACACTATAGAGTTTTTCAGAAAGTGTTGGAGCAACTTTGGTACCTTTTCCATTCAGGCACACTGGGAGTGAGCTGTGGGGCTGCTGCCAGGGGCTCTGCTCAGCACAGCATGGCTGGAGCTGGCCCAGGACCTCCTTCGAAAGACAGACTGGTCAGACACACAGCTATCCTGAATCATCAAGGACAATCCTATGTTCAAGTTCCTACATTCCAGTTCAAGTTCAAGTTCCTTCCTTCCAATTGGTGCCCGTTACCTCTTGTCCTGGATCATCAAAGATGATCCAGGACAAGAGGTAACGGGTACAAACTGGAACCTAGGAACTTCTATCAAAGCATGAGGAGGAACTTCTTTACTTTGAGGGTGGCAGAGCGCTGGAACAGGCTGCCCAGGGAGGCGGTAGAGTCTCCCACCCCAGAGACATTCAAAACCCGCCTGGAGGTCATCCTGTGCAACCTGCTGTAGGTGACCCTGCTCTGGCAGAGGGTTGGACTGGATGATCTCCAGAGCTCCTTTCCAACCCTAACCAATCTGTGATTCTGTGATCAGAGCTGTTCTTTGAAATCTGTTCCTAGGAAATCGCTGCGAGAAGGAGGATGCACCTGAGGAGCAGGCCTAAGATGGAGGATTGAACAAACAAGTAGCTCTTACCTGAGGAATCGGCTATCCCATGGAACAACTTCTGAGAAAGATTCTGCAACATTACTAGGGGTCCGCCAAAACATACAATTACTTGCCATGTTCCAGTTAAAGCCTAAACTATCGAGTTGGCATTTCTTTTTAAAAGTGTATAAAGAAGCGGTAATGGGCCAAATCCTCAAGCCACTCTAAATCAACACGATTTGCTTGCCTCCGCTGGAACACCCGCTCTCTATTTCAGTTCAGGAGCTAACACACAGTATCTTAATATGCATTTAGGTTAATATTTGCACTTTGCAGGGCTAGGTAGATTGCACGGCTGGCACATATCAGACTAAATGTCACTTCCGAAAGCTAAGGGACCGAACCGGAAGCTGCCATTCAGAGGGACTACCTGACAACATGTGGAACCTCTCCGGAAAAGCCTTCCCACCTCAAGCAACTCCTTTTGATTAATCTTTCACATAGACAATACACGTTATATACACCGACACCCCCCCCCGGCCTTTGCCTCCACAGATCCTGTGGTTGGCTAATTAAAGGAGGAGGTGTAACTATCAATCTAATCTGGCTTGTTCTCAAATTTACCATAATTTCCACACTTGAGAGGCTGGTGAAATGAAACAGCACTACTACACTTTCCCATTCATCAGCCGGAAGCAGAACAACTCCGAGAACCGGGCGAAAAATAATTAGGATGCGGGATCAGGTGTTGCGCGCGTGCATCTGTGCCTGTACAGGGGCACGCAGGCACATGAGCATTCACGGGAGGCAGCATCCGTAGCACGGGGGGAGATGAGCACCACCAGTCATTTGACCTCGACAGGTGAATGCTTGCAGATGTACTCACAGCACACTTATTAGAAGAGGCCCAAATGCCCGAGAAAACTGCCGTCAGATTACGCCGGAAACAACAACGGCTTTTTAAACAACTACAGCCGCCAGAACGGTACCGGCGGCAGCACTGCAGGAGCTGCTCAGGAACCGCTGGGGCAACCCCAGCGCACCGGGTGCTCAGCGCGTGGCCCTGACCCCACCGCATGGCATGTCACCCTTGGGCAGGAAGCTTGACATTTTCTGGAAGCACCGGTGTCATTTCACGGGCTTTGCCGTCGCTTTGCGTTTGTGGGGTAACACTATAGAGTTTTTCAGAAAGTGTTGGAGCAACTTTGGTACCTTTTCCATTCAGGCACACTGGGAGTGAGCTGTGGGGCTGCTGCCAGGGGCTCTGCTCAGCACAGCATGGCTGGAGCTGGCCCAGGACCTCCTTCGAAAGACAGACTGGTCAGACACACAGCTATCCTGAATCATCAAGGACAATCCTATGTTCAAGTTCCTACGTTCCAGTTCAAGTTCAAGTTCCTTCCTTCCAATTGGTGCCCGTTACCTCTTGTCCTGGATCATCAAAGATGATCCAGGACAAGAGGTAACGGGTACAAACTGGAACCTAGGAACTTCTATCAAAGCATGAGGAGGAACTTCTTTACTTTGAGGGTGGCAGAGCGCTGGAACAGGCTGCCCAGGGAGGCGGTAGAGTCTCCCACCCCAGAGACATTCAAAACCCGCCTGGAGGTCATCCTGTGCAACCTGCTGTAGGTGACCCTGCTCTGGCAGAGGGTTGGACTGGATGATCTCCAGAGCTCCTTTCCAACCCTAACCAATCTGTGATTCTGTGATCAGAGCTGTTCTTTGAAATCTGTTCCTAGGAAATCGCTGCGAGAAGGAGGATGCACCTGAGGAGCAGGCCTAAGATGGAGGATTGAACAAACAAGTAGCTCTTACCTGAGGAATCGGCTATCCCATGGAACAACTTCTGAGAAAGATTCTGCAACATTACTAGGGGTCCGCCAAAACATACAATTACTTGCCATGTTCCAGTTAAAGCCTAAACTATCGAGTTGGCATTTCTTTTTAAAAGTGTATAAAGAAGCGGTAATGGGCCAAATCCTCAAGCCACTGTAAATCAACACGATTTGCTTGCCTCCGCTGGAACACCCGCTCTCTATTTCAGTTCAGGAGCTAACACACAGTATCTTAATATGCATTTAGGTTAATATTTGCACTTTGCAGGGCTAGGTAGATTGCACGGCTGGCACATATCAGACTAAATGTCACTTCCGAAAGCTAAGGGACCGAACCGGAAGCTGCCATTCAGAGGGACTACCTGACAACATGTGGAACCAATCCGGAAAAGCCTTCCCACCTCAAGCAACTCCTTTTGATTAATCTTTCACATAGACAATACACGTTATATACACCGACACACCCCCCCGGCCTTTGCCTCCACAGATCCTGTGGTTGGCTAATTAAAGGAGGAGGTGTAACTATCAATCTAATCTGGCTTGTTCTCAAATTTACCATAATTTCCACACTTGAGAGGCTGGTGAAATGAAACAGCACTACTACACTTTCCCATTCATCAGCCGGAAGCAGAACAACTCCGAGAACCGGGCGAAAAATAATTAGGATGCGGGATCAGGTGTTGCGCGCGTGCATCTGTGCCTGTACAGGGGCACGCAGGCACATGAGCATTCACGGGAGGCAGCAGCAGTAGCACGGGGGGAGATGAGCACCACCAGTCATTTGACCTCGACAGGTGAATGCTTGCAGATGTACTCACAGCACACTTATTAGAAGAGGCCCAAATGCCCGAGAAAACTGCCGTCAGATTACGCCGGAAACAACAACGGCTTTTTAAACAACTACAGCCGCCAGAACGGTACCGGCGGCAGCACTGCAGGAGCTGCTCAGGAACCGCTGGGGCAACCCCAGCGCACCGGGTGCTCAGCGTGTGGCCCTGACCCCACCGCATGGCATGTCACCCTTGGGCAGGAAGCTTGACATTTTCTGGAAGCACCGGTGTCATTTCACGGGCTTTGCCGTCGCTTTGCGTTTGTGGGGTAACACTATAGAGTTTTTCAGAAAGTGTTGGAGCAACTTTGGTACCTTTTCCATTCAGGCACACTGGGAGTGAGGTGTGGGGCTGCTGCCAGGGGCTCTGCTCAGCACAGCATGGCTGGAGCTGGCCCAGGACCTCCTTCGAAAGACAGACTGGTCAGACACACAGCTATCCTGAATCATCAAGGACAATCCTATGTTCAAGTTCCTACGTTCCAGTTCAAGTTCAAGTTCCTACGTTCCAATTGGTGCCCGTTACCTCTTGTCCTGGATCATCAAAGATGATCCAGGACAAGAGGTAACGGGTGCTAACTGGAACCTAGGAACTTCTATCAAAGCATGAGGAGGAACTTCTTTACTTTGAGGGTGGCAGAGCCCTGGAACAGGCTGCCCAGGGAGGCGGTAGAGTCTCCCACCCCAGAGACATTCAAAACCCGCCTGGAGGTCATCCTGTGCAACCTGCTGTAGGTGACCCTGCTCTGGCAGAGGGTTGGACTGGATGATCTCCAGAGCTCCTTTCCAACCCTAACCAATCTGTGATTCTGTGATCAGAGCTGTGCTTTGAAATCTGTTCCTAGGAAATCGCTGCGAGAAGGAGGATGCACCTGAGGAGCAGGCCTAAGATGGAGGATTGAACAAACAAGTAGCTCTTACCTGAGGAATCGGCTATCCCATGGAACAACTTCTGAGAATGATTCTGCAACATTACTAGGGGTCCGCCAAAACATACAATTACTTGCCATGTTCCAGTTAAAGCCTAAACTATCGAGTTGGCATTTCTTTTTAAAAGTGTATAAAGAAGCGGTAATGGGCCAAATCCTCAAGCCACTGTAAATCAACACGATTTGCTTGCCTCCGCTGGAACACCCGCTCTCTATTTCAGTTCAGGAGCTAACACACAGTATCTTAATATGCATTTAGGTTAATATTTGCACTTTGCAGGGCTAGGTAGATTGCACGGCTGGCACATATCAGACTAAATGTCACTTCCGAAAGCTAAGGGACCGAACCGGAAGCTGCCATTCAGAGGGACTACCTGACAACATGTGGAACCTCTCCGGAAAAGCCTTCCCACCTCAAGCAACTCCTTTTGATTAATCTTTCACATGGACAATACACATTATATACACCGACACACCCCCCCGGCCTTTGCCTCCACAGATCCTGTGGTTGGCTAATTAAAGGAGGAGGTGTAACTATCAATCTAATCTGGCTTGTTCTCAAATTTACCATAATTTCCACACTTGAGAGGCTGGTGAAATGAAACAGCACTACTACACTTTCCCATTCATCAGCCGGAAGCAGAACAACTCCGAGAACCGGGCGAAAAATAATTAGGATGCGGGATCAGGTGTTGCGCGCGTGCATCTGTGCCTGTACAGGAGCACGCAGGCACATGAGCATTCACGGGAGGCAGCAGCAGTAGCACGGGGGGAGATGAGCACCACCAGTCATTTGACCTCGACAGGTGAATGCTTGCAGATGTACTCACAGCACACTTATTAGAAGAGGCCCAAATGCCCGAGAAAACTGCCGTCAGATTACGTCAGAAACAACAACGGCTTTTTAAACAACTACAGCCGCCAGAACGGTACCGGCGGCAGCACTGCAGGAGCTGCTCAGGAACCGCTGGGGCAACCCCAGCGCACCGGGTGCTCAGCGTGTGGCCCTGACCCCACTGCATGGCATGTTACCCTTGGGCAGGAAGCTTGACATTTTCTGGAAGCACCGGTGTCATTTCACGGGCTTTGCCGTCGCTTTGCGTTTGTGGGGTAACACTATAGAGTTTTTCAGAAAGTGTTGGAGCAACTTTGGTACCTTTTCCATTCAGGCACACTGGGAGTGAGGTGTGGGGCTGCTGCCAGGGGCTCTGCTCAGCACAGCATGGCTGGAGCTGGCCCAGGACCTCCTTCGAAAGACAGACTGGTCAGACACACAGCTATCCTGAATCATCAAGGACAATCCTATGTTCAAGTTCCTACGTTCCAGTTCAAGTTCAAGTTCCTACGTTCCAATTGGTGCCCGTTACCTCTTGTCCTGGATCATCAAAGATGATCCAGGACAAGAGGTAACGGGTGCTAACTGGAACCTAGGAACTTCTATCAAAGCATGAGGAGGAACTTCTTTACTTTGAAGGTGGCAGAGCGCTGGAACAGGCTGCCCAGGGAGGCGGTAGAGTCTCCGACCCCAGAAACATTCAAAACCCGCCTGGAGGTCATCCTGTGCAACCTGCTGTAGGTGACCCTGCTCTGGCAGGGGGGTTGGGCTGGATGATCTCCAGAGGTCCTTTCCAACCCTAACCAATCTGTGATTCTGTGATCAGAGCTGTTCTTCGAAATCTGTTCCTAGGAAATCGCTGCGAGAAGAAGGACGCACCTGAGGAGCAGGCCTAAGATGGAGGATTGAACAAACAAGTAGCTCTTACCTGAGGAATCGGCTATCCCATGGAACAACTTCTGAGAAAGATTCTGCAACATTACTAGGGGTCCGCCAAAACATACAATTACTTGCCATGTTCCAGTTAAAGCCTAAACTATCGAGTTGGCATTTCTTTTTAAAAGTGTATAAAGAAGCGGTAATGGGCCAAATCCTCAAGCCACTGTAAATCAACACGATTTGCTTGCCTCCGCTGGAACACCCGCTCTCTATTTCAGTTCAGGAGCTAACACACAGTATCTTAATATGCATTTAGGTTAATATTTGCACTTTGCAGGGCTAGGTAGATTGCACGGCTGGCACATATCAGACTAAATGTCACTTCCGAAAGCTAAGGGACCGAACCGGAAGCTGCCATTCAGAGGGACTACCTGACAACATGTGGAACCTCTCCGGAAAAGCCTTCCCACCTCAAGCAACTCCTTTTGATTAATCTTTCACATAGACAATACACGTTATATACACCGACACACCCCCCCGGCCTTTGCCTCCACAGATCCTGTGGTTGGCTAATTAAAGGAGGAGGTGTAACTATCAATCTAATCTGGCTTGTTCTCAAATTTACCATAATTTCCACACTTGAGAGGCTGGTGAAATGAAACAGCACTACTACACTTTCCCATTCATCAGCCGGAAGCAGAACAACTCCGAGAACCGGGCGAAAAATAATTAGGATGCGGGATCAGGTGTTGCGCGCGTGCATCTGTGCCTGTACAGGGGCACGCAGGCACATGAGCATTCACGGGAGGCAGCAGCAGTAGCACGGGGGCAGATGAGCACCACCAGTCATTTGACCTCGACAGGTGAATGCTTGCAGATGTACTCACAGCACACTTATTAGAAGAGGCCCAAATGCCCGAGAAAACTGCCGTCAGATTACGCCGGAAACAACAACGGCTTTTTAAACAACTACAGCCGCCAGAACGGTACCGGCGGCAGCACTGCAGGAGCTGCTCAGGAACCGCTGGGGCAACCCCAGCGCACCGGGTGCTCAGCGCGTGGCCCTGACCCCACCGCATGGCATGTCACCCTTGGGCAGGAAGCTTGACATTTTCTGGAAGCACCGGTGTCATTTCACGGGCTTTGCCGTCGCTTTGCGCTTGTGGGGTAACACTATAGAGTTTTTCAGAAAGTGTTGGAGCAACTTTGGTACCTTTTCCATTCAGGCACACTGGGAGTGAGCTGTGGGGCTGCTGCCAGGGGCTCTGCTCAGCACAGCATGGCTGGAGCTGGCCCAGGACCTCCTTCGAAAGACAGACTGGTCAGACACACAGCTATCCTGAATCATCAAGGACAATCCTATGTTCAAGTTCCTACGTTCCAGTTCAAGTTCAAGTTCCTACGTTCCAATTGGTGCCCGTTACCTCTTGTCCTGGATCATCAAAGATGATCCAGGACAAGAGGTAACGGGTGCTAACTGGAACCTAGGAACTTCTATCAAAGCATGAGGAGGAACTTCTTTACTTTGAGGGTGGCAGAGCCCTGGAACAGGCTGCCCAGGGAGGCGGTAGAGTCTCCCACCCCAGAAACATTCAAAACCCGCCTGGAGGTCATCCTGTGCAACCTGCTGTAGGTGACCCTGCTCTGGCAGGGGGGTTGGGCTGGATGATCTCCAGAGGTCCTTTCCAACCCTAACCAATCTGTGATTCTGTGATCAGAGCTGTTCTTCGAAATCTGTTCCTAGGAAATCGCTGCGAGAAGGAGGATGCACCTGAGGAGCAGGCCTAAGATGGAGGATTGAACAAACAAGTAGCTCTTACCTGAGGAATCGGCTATCCCATGGAACAACTTCTGAGAAAGATTCTGCAACATTACTAGGGGTCCGCCAAAACATACAATTACTTGCCATGTTCCAGTTAAAGCCTAAACTATCGAGTTGGCATTTCTTTTTAGAAGTGTATAAAGAAGCGGTAATGGGCCAAATCCGCAAGCCACTGTAAATCAACACGATTTGCTTGCCTCCGCTGGAACACCCGCTCTCTATTTCAGTTCAGGAGCTAACACACAGTATCTTAATATGCATTTAGGTTAATATTTGCACTTTGCAGGGCTAGGTAGATTGCACGGCTGGCACATATCAGACTAAATGTCACTTCCAAAAGCTAAGGGACCGAACCGGAAGCTGCCATTCAGAGGGACTACCTGACAACATGTGGAACCTCTCCAGAAAAGCCTTCCCACCTCAAGCAACTCCTTTTGGTTAATCTTTCACATAGACAATACACGTTATATACACCGACACCCCCCCCCGGCCTTTGCCTCCACAGATCCTGTGGTTGGCTAATTAAAGGAGGAGGTGTAACTATCAATCTAATCTGGCTTGTTCTCAAATTTACCATAATTTCCACACTTGAGAGGCTGGTGAAATGAAACAGCACTACTACACTTTCCCATTCATCAGCCGGAAGCAGAACAACTCAGAGAACCGGGCGAAAAATAATTAGGATGCGGGATCAGGTGTTGCGCGCGTGCATCTGTGCCTGTACAGGGGCACGCAGGCACATGAGCATTCACGGGAGGCAGCAGCAGTAGCACGGGGGGAGATGAGCACCACCAGTCATTTGACCTCGACAGGTGAATGCTTGCAGATGTACTCACAGCACACTTATTAGAAGAGGCCCAAATGCCTGAGAAAACTGCCGTCAGATTACGCCGGAAACAACAACGGCTTTTTAAACAACTACAGCCGCCAGAACGGTACCGGCGGCAGCACTGCAGGAGCTGCTCAGGAACCGCTGGGGCAACCCCAGCGCACCGGGTGCTCAGCGCGTGGCCCTGACCCCACCGCATGGCACGTCACCCTTGGGCAGGAAGCTTGACATTTTCTGGAAGCACCGGTGTCATTTCACGGGCTTTGCCGTCGCTTTGCGCTTGTGGGGTAACACTATAGAGTTTTTCAGAAAGTGTTGGAGCAACTTTGGTACCTTTTCCATTCAAGCACACTGGGAGTGAGGTGTGGGGCTGCTGCCAGGGGCTCTGCTCAGCACAGCATGGCTGGAGCTGGCCCAGGACCTCCTTCGAAAGACAGACTGGTCAGACACACAGCTATCCTGAATCATCAAGGATAATCCTATGTTCAAGTTCAAGTTCCTACGTTCCACTTCAAGTTCAAGTTCCTACGTTCCAATTGGTGCCCATTACCTCTTGTCCTGGATCATCAAAGATGATCCAGGACAAGAGGTAACGAGTACAAACTGGAACGTAGGAACTTCTATCAAAGCATGAGGAGGAACTTCTTTACTTTGAGGGTGGCAGAGCGCTGGAACAGGCTGCCCAGGGAGGCGGTAGAGTCTCCCACCCCAGAGACATTCAAAACCCGCCTGGAGGTCATCCTGTGCAACCTGCTGTACGTGACCCTGCTCTGGGAGGGGGGTTGGACTGGATGATCTCCAGAGCTCCTTTCCAACCCTAACCAATCTGTGATTCTGTGATCAGAGCTGTTCTTCGAAATCTGTTCCTAGGAAATCGCTGCGAGAAGGAGGATGCACCTGAGGAGCAGGCCTAAGATGGAGGATTGAACAAACAAGTAGCTCTTACCTGAGGAATCGGCTATCCCATGGAACAACTTCTGAGAAAGATTCTGCAACATTACTAGGGGTCCGCCAAAACATACAATTACTTGCCATGTTCCAGTTAAAGCCTAAACTATCGAGTTGGCATTTCTTTTTAAAAGTGTATAAAGAAGCGGTAATGGGCCAAATCCTCAAGCCACTGTAAATCAACACGATTTGCTTGCCTCCGCTGGAACACCCGCTCTCTATTTCAGTTCAGGAGCTAACACACAGTATCTTAATATGCATTTAGGTTAATATTTGCACTTTGCAGGGCTAGGTAGATTGCACGGCTGGCACATATCAGACTAAATGTCACTTCCGAAAGCTAAGGGACCGAACCGGAAGCTGCCATTCAGAGGGACTACCTGACAACATGTGGAACCTCTCCGGAAAAGCCTTCCCACCTCAAGCAACTCCTTTTGATTAATCTTTCACATAGACAATACACGTTATATACACCGACACACCCCCCCGGCCTTTGCCTCCACAGATCCTGTGGTTGGCTAATTAAAGGAGGAGGTGTAACTATCAATCTAATCTGGCTTGTTCTCAAATTTACCATAATTTCCACACTTGAGAGGCTGGTGAAATGAAACAGCACTACTACACTTTCCCATTCATCAGCCGGAAGCAGAACAACTCCGAGAACCGGGCGAAAAATAATTAGGATGCGGGATCAGGTGTTGCGCGCGTGCATCTGTGCCTGTACAGGGGCACGCAGGCACATGAGCATTCACGGGAGGCAGCAGCAGTAGCACGGGGGCAGATGAGCACCACCAGTCATTTGACCTCGACAGGTGAATGCTTGCAGATGTACTCACAGCACACTTATTAGAAGAGGCCCAAATGCCCGAGAAAACTGCCGTCAGATTACGCCGGAAACAACAACGGCTTTTTAAACAACTACAGCCGCCAGAACGGTACCGGCGGCAGCACTGCAGGAGCTGCTCAGGAACCGCTGGGGCAACCCCAGCGCACCGGGTGCTCAGCGTGTGGCCCTGACCCCACCGCATAGCATGTCACCCTTGGGCAGGAAGCTTGACATTTTCTGGAAGCACCGGTGTCATTTCACGGGCTTTGCCGTCGCTTTGCGTTTGTGGGGTAACACTATAGAGTTTTTCAGAAAGTGTTGGAGCAACTTTGGTACCTTTTCCATTCAGGCACACTGGGAGTGAGCTGTGGGGCTGCTGCCAGGGGCTCTGCTCAGCACAGCATGGCTGGAGCTGGTCCAGGACCTCCTTCGAAAGACAGACTGGTCAGACACACAGCTATCCTGAATCATCAAGGATAATCCTATGTTCAAGTTCAAGTTCCTACGTTCCAGTTCAAGTTCAAGTTCCTACGTTCCAATTGGTGCCCGTTACCTCTTGTCCTGGATCATCAAAGATGATCCAGGACAAGAGGTAACGGGTGCTAACTGGAACCTAGGAACTTCTATCAAAGCATGAGGAGGAACTTCTTTACTTTGAGGGTGGCAGAGCCCTGGAACAGGCTGCCCAGGGAGGCGGTAGAGTCTCCCACCCCAGAAACATTCAAAACCCGCCTGGAGGTCATCCTGTGCAACCTGCTGTAGGTGACCCTGCTCTGGCAGGGGGGTTGGGCTGGATGATCTCCAGAGGTCCTTTCCAACCCTAACCAATCTGTGATTCTGTGATCAGAGCTGTTCTTCGAAATCTGTTCCTAGGAAATCGCTGCGAGAAGAAGGACGCACCTGAGGAGCAGGCCTAAGATGGAGGATTGAACAAACAAGTAGCTCTTACCTGAGGAATCGGCTATCCCATGGAACAACTTCTGAGAAAGATTCTGCAACATTACTAGGGGTCCGCCAAAACATACAATTACTTGCCATGTTCCAGTTAAAGCCTAAACTATCGAGTTGGCATTTCTTTTTAAAAGTGTATAAAGAAGCGGTAATGGGCCAAATCCTCAAGCCACTGTAAATCAACACGATTTGCTTGCCTCCGCTGGAACACCCGCTCTCTATTTCAGTTCAGGAGCTAACACACAGTATCTTAATATGCATTTATGTTAATATTTGCACTTTGCAGGGCTAGGTAGATTGCACGGCTGGCACATATCAGACTAAATGTCACTTCCGAAAGCTAAGGGACCGAACCGGAAGCTGCCATTCAGAGGGACTACCTGACAACATGTGGAACCTCTCCGGAAAAGCCTTCCCACCTCAAGCAACTCCTTTTGATTAACCTTTCACATAGACAATACACGTTATATACACCGACACCCCCCCCCGGCCTTTGCCTCCACAGATCCTGTGGTTGGCTAATTAAAGGAGGAGGTGTAACTATCAATCTAATCTGGCTTGTTCTCAAATTTACCATAATTTCCACACTTGAGAGGCTGGTGAAATGAAACAGCACTACTACACTTTCCCATTCATCAGCCGGAAGCAGAACAACTCCGAGAACCGGGCGAAAAATAATTAGGATGCGGGATCAGGTGTTGCGCGCGTGCATCTGTGCCTGTACAGGGGCACGAAGGCACATGAGCATTCACGGGAGGCAGCAGCAGTAGCACGGGGGGAGATGAGCACCACCAGTCATTTGACCTCGACAGGTGAATGCTTGCAGATGTACTCACAGCACACTTATTAGAAGAGGCCCAAATGCCCGAGAAAACTGCCGTCAGATTACGTCAGAAACAACAACGGCTTTTTAAACAACTACAGCCGCCAGAACGGTACCGGCGGCAGCACTGCAGGAGCTGCTCAGGAACCGCTGGGGCAACCCCAGCGCACCGGGTGCTCAGCGTGTGGCCCTGACCCCACCGCATGGCATGTCACCCTTGGGCAGGAAGCTTGACATTTTCTGGAAGCACCGGTGTCATTTCACGGGCTTTGCCGTCGCTTTGCGTTTGTGGGGTAACACTATAGAGTTTTTCAGAAAGTGTTGGAGCAACTTTGGTACCTTTTCCATTCAGGCACACTGGGAGTGAGCTGTGGGGCTGCTGCCAGGGGCTCTGCTCAGCACAGCATGGCTGGAGCTGGCCCAGGACCTCCTTCGAAAGACAGACTGGTCAGACACACAGCTATCCTGAATCATCAAGGACAATCCTATGTTCAAGTTCCTACGTTCCAGTTCAAGTTCAAGTTCCTACGTTCCAATTGGTGCCCGTTACCTCTTGTCCTGGATCATCAAAGATGATCCAGGACAAGAGGTAACGGGTGCTAACTGGAACCTAGGAACTTCTATCAAAGCATGAGGAGGAACTTCTTTACTTTGAGGGTGGCAGAGCCCTGGAACAGGCTGCCCAGGGAGGCGGTAGAGTCTCCCACCCCAGAAACATTCAAAACCCGCCTGGAGGTCATCCTGTGCAACCTGCTGTAGGTGACCCTGCTCTGGCAGGGGGGTTGGGCTGGATGATCTCCAGAGGTCCTTTCCAACCCTAACCAATCTGTGATTCTGTGATCAGAGCTGTTCTTCGAAATCTGTTCCTAGGAAATCGCTGCGAGAAGGAGGATGCACCTGAGGAGCAGGCCTAAGATGGAGGATTGAACAAACAAGTAGCTCTTACCTGAGGAATCGGCTATCCCATGGAACAACTTCTGAGAAAGATTCTGCAACATTACTAGGGGTCCGCCAAAACATACAATTACTTGCCATGTTCCAGTTAAAGCCTAAACTATCGAGTTGGCATTTCTTTTTAGAAGTGTATAAAGAAGCGGTAATGGGCCAAATCCGCAAGCCACTGTAAATCAACACGATTTGCTTGCCTCCGCTGGAACACCCGCTCTCTATTTCAGTTCAGGAGCTAACACACAGTATCTTAATATGCATTTAGGTTAATATTTGCACTTTGCAGGGCTAGGTAGATTGCACGGCTGGCACATATCAGACTAAATGTCACTTCCAAAAGCTAAGGGACCGAACCGGAAGCTGCCATTCAGAGGGACTACCTGACAACATGTGGAACCTCTCCAGAAAAGCCTTCCCACCTCAAGCAACTCCTTTTGGTTAATCTTTCACATAGACAATACACGTTATATACACCGACACCCCCCCCCGGCCTTTGCCTCCACAGATCCTGTGGTTGGCTAATTAAAGGAGGAGGTGTAACTATCAATCTAATCTGGCTTGTTCTCAAATTTACCATAATTTCCACACTTGAGAGGCTGGTGAAATGAAACAGCACTACTACACTTTCCCATTCATCAGCCGGAAGCAGAACAACTCAGAGAACCGGGCGAAAAATAATTAGGATGCGGGATCAGGTGTTGCGCGCGTGCATCTGTGCCTGTACAGGGGCACGCAGGCACATGAGCATTCACGGGAGGCAGCAGCAGTAGCACGGGGGGAGATGAGCACCACCAGTCATTTGACCTCGACAGGTGAATGCTTGCAGATGTACTCACAGCACACTTATTAGAAGAGGCCCAAATGCCCGAGAAAACTGCCGTCAGATTACGCCGGAAACAACAACGGCTTTTTAAACAACTACAGCCGCCAGAACAGTACCGGCGGCAGCACTGCAGGAGCTGCTCAGGAACCGCTGGGGCAACCCCAGCGCACCGGGTGCTCAGCGCGTGGCCCTGACCCCACCGCATGGCACGTCACCCTTGGGCAGGAAGCTTGACATTTTCTGGAAGCACCGGTGTCATTTCACGGGCTTTGCCGTCGCTTTGCGCTTGTGGGGTAACACTATAGAGTTTTTCAGAAAGTGTTGGAGCAACTTTGGTACCTTTTCCATTCAAGCACACTGGGAGTGAGGTGTGGGGCTGCTGCCAGGGGCTCTGCTCAGCACAGCATGGCTGGAGCTGGCCCAGGACCTCCTTCGAAAGACAGACTGGTCAGACACACAGCTATCCTGAATCATCAAGGATAATCCTATGTTCAAGTTCAAGTTCCTACGTTCCACTTCAAGTTCAAGTTCCTACGTTCCAATTGGTGCCCATTACCTCTTGTCCTGGATCATCAAAGATGATCCAGGACAAGAGGTAACGAGTACAAACTGGAACGTAGGAACTTCTATCAAAGCATGAGGAGGAACTTCTTTACTTTGAGGGTGGCAGAGCGCTGGAACAGGCTGCCCAGGGAGGCGGTAGAGTCTCCCACCCCAGAGACATTCAAAACCCGCCTGGAGGTCATCCTGTGCAACCTGCTGTACGTGACCCTGCTCTGGGAGGGGGGTTGGACTGGATGATCTCCAGAGCTCCTTTCCAACCCTAACCAATCTGTGATTCTGTGATCAGAGCTGTTCTTCGAAATCTGTTCCTAGGAAATCGCTGCGAGAAGGAGGATGCACCTGAGGAGCAGGCCTAAGATGGAGGATTGAACAAACAAGTAGCTCTTACCTGAGGAATCGGCTATCCCATGGAACAACTTCTGAGAAAGATTCTGCAACATTACTAGGGGTCCGCCAAAACATACAATTACTTGCCATGTTCCAGTTAAAGCCTAAACTATCGAGTTGGCATTTCGTTTTAAAAGTGTATAAAGAAGCGGTAATGGGCCAAATCCTCAAGCCACTGTAAATCAACACGATTTGCTTGCCTCCGCTGGAACACCCGCTCTCTATTTCAATTCAGGAGCTAACACACAGTATCTTAATATGCATTTATGTTAATATTTGCACTTTGCAGGGCTAGGTAGATTGCACGGCTGGCACATATCAGACTAAATGTCACTTCCGAAAGCTAAGGGACCGAACCGGAAGCTGCCATTCAGAGGGACTACCTGACAACATGTGGAACCTCTCCGGAAAAGCCTTCCCACCTCAAGCAACTCCTTTTGATTAATCTTTCACATAGACAATACACGTTATATACACCGACACACCCCCCCGGCCTTTGCCTCCACAGATCCTGTGGTTGGCTAATTAAAGGAGGAGGTGTAACTATCAATCTAATCTGGCTTGTTCTCAAATTTACCATAATTTCCACACTTGAGAGGCTGGTGAAATGAAACAGCACTACTACACTTTCCCATTCATCAGCCGGAAGCAGAACAACTCAGAGAACCGGGCGAAAAATAATTAGGATGCGGGATCAGGTGTTGCGCGCGTGCTTTTTTGCCTGTACAGGGGCACGCAGGCACATGAGCATTCACGGGAGGCAGCAGCAGTAGCACGGGGGCAGATGAGCACCACCAGTCATTTGACCTCGACAGGTGAATGCTTGCAGATGTACTCACAGCACACTTATTAGAAGAGGCCCAAATGCCCGAGAAAACTGCCGTCAGATTACGCCGGAAACAACAACGGCTTTTTAAACAACTACAGCCGCCAGAACGGTACCGGCGGCAGCACTGCAGGAGCTGCTCAGGAACCGCTGGGGCAACCCCAGCGCACCGGGTGCTCAGCGCGTGGCCCTGACCCCACCGCATGGCATGTCACCCTTGGGCAGGAAGCTTGACATTTTCTGGAAGCACCGGTGTCATTTCACGGGCTTTGCCGTCGCTTTGCGCTTGTGGGGTAACACTATAGAGTTTTTCAGAAAGTGTTGGAGCAACTTTGGTACCTTTTCCATTCAGGCACACTGGGAGTGAGGTGTGGGGCTGCTGCCAGGGGCTCTGCTCAGCACAGCATGGCTGGAGCTGGCCCAGGACCTCCTTCGAAAGACAGACTGGTCAGACACACAGCTATCCTGAATCATCAAGGATAATCCTATGTTCAAGTTCAAGTTCCTACCTTCCAGTTCAAGTTCAAGTTCCTACGTTCCAATTGGTGCCCGTTACCTCTTGTCCTGGATCATCAAAGATGATCCAGGACAAGAGGTAACGGGTACAAACTGGAACCTAGGAACTTCTATCAAAGCATGAGGAGGAACTTCTTTACTTTGAGGGTGGCAGAGCACTGGAACAGGCTGCCCAGGGAGGCGGTAGAGTCTCCCACCCCAGAGACATTCAAAACCCGCCTGGAGGTCATCCTGTGCAACCTGCTGTACGTGACCCTGCTCTGGGAGGGGGGTTGGACTGGATGATCTCCAGAGCTCCTTTCCAACCCTAACCAATCTGTGATTCTGTGATCAGAGCTGTTCTTCAAAATCTGTTCCTAGGAAATCGCTGCGAGAAGGAGGATGCACCTGAGGAGCAGGCCTAAGATGGAGGATTGAACAAACAAGTAGCTCTTACCTGAGGAATCGGCTATCCCATGGAACAACTTCTGAGAAAGATTCTGCAACATTACTAGGGGTCCGCCAAAACATACAATTACTTGCCATGTTCCAGTTAAAGCCTAAACTATCGAGTTGGCATTTCGTTTTAAAAGTGTATAAAGAAGCGGTAATGGGCCAAATCCTCAAGCCACTGTAAATCAACACGATTTGCTTGCCTCCGCTGGAACACCCGCTCTCTATTTCAATTCAGGAGCTAACACACAGTATCTTAATATGCATTTATGTTAATATTTGCACTTTGCAGGGCTAGGTAGATTGCACGGCTGGCACATATCAGACTAAATGTCACTTCCGAAAGCTAAGGGACCGAACCGGAAGCTGCCATTCAGAGGGACTACCTGACAACATGTGGAACCAATCCGGAAAAGCCTTCCCACCTCAAGCAACTCCTTTTGATTAATCTTTCACATAGACAATACACCTTATATACACCGACACACCCCCCCGGCCTTTGCCTCCACAGATCCTGTGGTTGGCTAATTAAAGGAGGAGGTGTAACTATCAATCTAATCTGGCTTGTTCTCAAATTTACCATAATTTCCACACTTGAGAGGCTGGTGAAATGAAACAGCACTACTACACTTTCCCATTCATCAGCCGGAAGCAGAACAACTCAGAGAACCGGGCGAAAAATAATTAGGATGCGGGATCAGGTGTTGCGCGCGTGCATCTGTGCCTGTACAGGGGCACGCAGGCACATGAGCATTCACGGGAGGCAGCAGCAGTAGCACGGGGGGAGATGAGCACCACCAGTCGTTTGACCTCGACAGGTGAATGCTTGCAGATGTACTCACAGCACACTTATTAGAAGAGGCCCAAATGCCCGAGAAAACTGCCGTCAGATTACGCCGGAAACAACAACGGCTTTTTAAACAACTACAGCCCCCAGAACGGTACCGGCGGCAGCACTGCAGGAGCTGCTCAGGAACCGCTGGGGCAACCCCAACGCACCGGGTGCTCAGCGCGTGGCCCTGACCCCACCGCATGGCATGTCACGCTTGGGCAGGAAGCTTGACATTTTCTGGAAGCACCGGTGTCATTTCACGGGCTTTGCCGTCGCTTTGCGCTTGTGGGGTAACACTATAGAGTTTTTCAGAAAGTGTTGGAGCAACTTTGGTACCTTTTCCATTCAGGCACACTGGGAGTGAGGTGTGGGGCTGCTGCCAGGGGCTCTGCTCAGCACAGCATGGCTGGAGCTGGCCCAGGACCTCCTTCGAAAGACAGACTGGTCAGACACACAGCTATCCTGAATCATCAAGGATAATCCTATGTTCAAGTTCAAGTTCCTACCTTCCAGTTCAAGTTCAAGTTCCTACGTTCCAATTGGTGCCCGTTACCTCTTGTCCTGGATCATCAAAGATGATCCAGGACAAGAGGTAACGGGTACAAACTGGAACCTAGGAACTTCTATCAAAGCATGAGGAGGAACTTCTTTACTTTGAGGGTGGCAGAGCACTGGAACAGGCTGCCCAGGGAGGCGGTAGAGTCTCCCACCCCAGAGACATTCAAAACCCGCCTGGAGGTCATCCTGTGCAACCTGCTGTACGTGACCCTGCTCTGGGAGGGGGGTTGGACTGGATGATCTCCAGAGCTCCTTTCCAACCCTAACCAATCTGTGATTCTGTGATCAGAGCTGTTCTTCAAAATCTGTTCCTAGGAAATCGCTGCGAGAAGGAGGATGCACCTGAGGAGCAGGCCTAAGATGGAGGATTGAACAAACAAGTAGCTCTTACCTGAGGAATCGGCTATCCCATGGAACAACTTCTGAGAAAGATTCTGCAACATTACTAGGGGTCCGCCAAAACATACAATTACTTGCCATGTTCCAGTTAAAGCCTAAACTATCGAGTTGGCATTTCGTTTTAAAAGTGTATAAAGAAGCGGTAATGGGCCAAATCCTCAAGCCACTGTAAATCAACACGATTTGCTTGCCTCCGCTGGAACACCCGCTCTCTATTTCAATTCAGGAGCTAACACACAGTATCTTAATATGCATTTATGTTAATATTTGCACTTTGCAGGGCTAGGTAGATTGCACGGCTGGCACATATCAGACTAAATGTCACTTCTGAAAGCTAAGGGACCGAACCGGAAGCTGCCATTCAGAGGGACTACCTGACAACATGTGGAACCTCTCCGGAAAAGCCTTCCCACCTCAAGCAACTCCTTTTGATTCATCTTTCACATAGACAATACACGTTATATACACCGACACACCCCCCCGGCCTTTGCCTCCACAGATCCTGTGGTTGGCTAATTAAAGGAGGAGGTGTAACTATCAATCTAATCTGGCTTGTTCTCAAATTTACCATAATTTCCACACTTGAGAGGCTGGTGAAATGAAACAGCACTACTACACTTTCCCATTCATCAGCCGGAAGCAGAACAACTCCGAGAACCGGGCGAAAAATAATTAGGATGCGGGATCAGGTGTTGCGCGCGTGCTTTTTTGCCTGTACAGGGGCACGCAGGCACATGAGCATTCACGGGAGGCAGCAGCAGTAGCACGGGGGCAGATGAGCACCACCAGTCATTTGACCTCGACAGGTGAATGCTTGCAGATGTACTCACAGCACACTTATTAGAAGAGGCCCAAATGCCCGAAAAAACTGCCGTCAGATTACGCCGGAAACAACAACGGCTTTTTAAACAACTACAGCCGCCAGAACGGTACCGGCGGCAGCACTGCAGGAGCTGCTCAGGAACCGCTGGGGCAACCCCAGCGCACCGGGTGCTCAGCGCGTGGCCCTGACCCCACCGCATGGCATGTCACCCTTGGGCAGGAAGCTTGACATTTTCTGGAAGCACCGGTGTCATTTCACGGGCTTTGCCGTCGCTTTGCGCTTGTGGGGTAACACTATAGAGTTTTTCAGAAAGTGTTGGAGCAACTTTGGTACCTTTTCCATTCAGGCACACTGGGAGTGAGCTGTGGGGCTGCTGCCAGGGGCTCTGCTCAGCACAGCATGGCTGGAGCTGGCCCAGGACCTCCTTCGAAAGACAGACTGGTCAGACACACAGCTATCCTGAATCATCAAGGATAATCCTATGTTCAAGTTCAAGTTCCTACCTTCCAGTTCAAGTTCAAGTTCCTACGTTCCAATTGGTGCCCGTTACCTCTTGTCCTGGATCATCAAAGATGATCCAGGACAAGAGGTAACGGGTACACACTGGAACCTAGGAACTTCTATCAAAGCATGAGGAGGAACTTCTTTACTTTGAGGGTGGCAGAGCACTGGAACAGGCTGCCCAGGGAGGCGGTAGAGTCTCCCACCCCAGAGACATTCAAAACCCGCCTGGAGGTCATCCTGTGCAACCTGCTGTACGTGACCCTGCTCTGGGAGGGGGGTTGGACTGGATGATCTCCAGAGCTCCTTTCCAACCCTAACCAATCTGTGATTCTGTGATCAGAGCTGTTCTTCAAAATCTGTTCCTAGGAAATCGCTGCGAGAAGGAGGATGCACCTGAGGAGCAGGCCTAAGATGGAGGATTGAACAAACAAGTAGCTCTTACCTGAGGAATCGGCTATCCCATGGAACAACTTCTGAGAAAGATTCTGCAACATTACTAGGGGTCCGCCAAAACATACAATTACTTGCCATGTTCCAGTTAAAGCCTAAACTATCGAGTTGGCATTTCGTTTTAAAAGTGTATAAAGAAGCGGTAATGGGCCAAATCCTCAAGCCACTGTAAATCAACACGATTTGCTTGCCTCCGCTGGAACACCCGCTCTCTATTTCAATTCAGGAGCTAACACACAGTATCTTAATATGCATTTATGTTAATATTTGCACTTTGCAGGGCTAGGTAGATTGCACGGCTGGCACATATCAGACTAAATGTCACTTCCGAAAGCTAAGGGACCGAACCGGAAGCTGCCATTCAGAGGGACTACCTGACAACATGTGGAACCAATCCGGAAAAGCCTTCCCACCTCAAGCAACTCCTTTTGATTAATCTTTCACATAGACAATACACCTTATATACACCGACACACCCCCCCGGCCTTTGCCTCCACAGATCCTGTGGTTGGCTAATTAAAGGAGGAGGTGTAACTATCAATCTAATCTGGCTTGTTCTCAAATTTACCATAATTTCCACACTTGAGAGGCTGGTGAAATGAAACAGCACTACTACACTTTCCCATTCATCAGCCGGAAGCAGAACAACTCAGAGAACCGGGCGAAAAATAATTAGGATGCGGGATCAGGTGTTGCGCGCGTGCATCTGTGCCTGTACAGGGGCACGCAGGCACATGAGCATTCACGGGAGGCAGCAGCAGTAGCACGGGGGGAGATGAGCACCACCAGTCGTTTGACCTCGACAGGTGAATGCTTGCAGATGTACTCACAGCACACTTATTAGAAGAGGCCCAAATGCCCGAGAAAACTGCCGTCAGATTACGCCGGAAACAACAACGGCTTTTTAAACAACTACAGCCCCCAGAACGGTACCGGCGGCAGCACTGCAGGAGCTGCTCAGGAACCGCTGGGGCAACCCCAACGCACCGGGTGCTCAGCGCGTGGCCCTGACCCCACCGCATGGCATGTCACCCTTGGGCAGGAAGCTTGACATTTTCTGGAAGCACCGGTGTCATTTCACGGGCTTTGCCGTCGCTTTGCGCTTGTGGGGTAACACTATAGAGTTTTTCAGAAAGTGTTGGAGCAACTTTGGTACCTTTTCCATTCAGGCACACTGGGAGTGAGCTGTGGGGCTGCTGCCAGGGGCTCTGCTCAGCACAGCATGGCTGGAGCTGGCCCAGGACCTCCTTCGAAAGACAGACTGGTCAGACACACAGCTATCCTGAATCATCAAGGATAATCCTATGTTCAAGTTCAAGTTCCTACCTTCCAGTTCAAGTTCAAGTTCCTACGTTCCAATTGGTGCCCGTTACCTCTTGTCCTGGATCATCAAAGATGATCCAGGACAAGAGGTAACGGGTACAAACTGGAACCTAGGAACTTCTATCAAAGCATGAGGAGGAACTTCTTTACTTTGAGGGTGGCAGAGCACTGGAACAGGCTGCCCAGGGAGGCGGTAGAGTCTCCCACCCCAGAGACATTCAAAACCCGCCTGGAGGTCATCCTGTGCAACCTGCTGTACGTGACCCTGCTCTGGGAGGGGGGTTGGACTGGATGATCTCCAGAGCTCCTTTCCAACCCTAACCAATCTGTGATTCTGTGATCAGAGCTGTTCTTCAAAATCTGTTCCTAGGAAATCGCTGCGAGAAGGAGGATGCACCTGAGGAGCAGGCCTAAGATGGAGGATTGAACAAACAAGTAGCTCTTACCTGAGGAATCGGCTATCCCATGGAACAACTTCTGAGAAAGATTCTGCAACATTACTAGGGGTCCGCCAAAACATACAATTACTTGCCATGTTCCAGTTAAAGCCTAAACTATCGAGTTGGCATTTCGTTTTAAAAGTGTATAAAGAAGCGGTAATGGGCCAAATCCTCAAGCCACTGTAAATCAACACGATTTGCTTGCCTCCGCTGGAACACCCGCTCTCTATTTCAATTCAGGAGCTAACACACAGTATCTTAATATGCATTTATGTTAATATTTGCACTTTGCAGGGCTAGGTAGATTGCACGGCTGGCACATATCAGACTAAATGTCACTTCTGAAAGCTAAGGGACCGAACCGGAAGCTGCCATTCAGAGGGACTACCTGACAACATGTGGAACCTCTCCGGAAAAGCCTTCCCACCTCAAGCAACTCCTTTTGATTCATCTTTCACATAGACAATACACGTTATATACACCGACACACCCCCCCGGCCTTTGCCTCCACAGATCCTGTGGTTGGCTAATTAAAGGAGGAGGTGTAACTATCAATCTAATCTGGCTTGTTCTCAAATTTACCATAATTTCCACACTTGAGAGGCTGGTGAAATGAAACAGCACTACTACACTTTCCCATTCATCAGCCGGAAGCAGAACAACTCCGAGAACCGGGCGAAAAATAATTAGGATGCGGGATCAGGTGTTGCGCGCGTGCATCTGTGCCTGTACAGGGGCACGCAGGCACATGAGCATTCACGGGAGGCAGCAGCAGTAGCACGGGGGCAGATGAGCACCACCAGTCGTTTGACCTCGACAGGTGAATGCTTGCAGATGTACTCACAGCACACTTATTAGAAGAGGCCCAAATGCCCGAGAAAACTGCCGTCAGATTACGCCGGAAACAACAACGGCTTTTTAAACAACTACAGCCGCCAGAACGGTACCGGCGGCAGCACTGCAGGAGCTGCTCAGGAACCGCTGGGGCAACCCCAGCGCACCGGGTGCTCAGCGCGTGGCCCTGACCCCACCGCATGGCATGTCACCCTTGGGCAGGAAGCTTGACATTTTCTGGAAGCACCAGTGTCATTTCACGGGCTTTGCCGTCGCTTTGCGCTTGTGGGGTAACACTATAGAGTTTTTCAGAAAGTGTTGGAGCAACTTTTGTACCTTTTCCATTCAGGCACACTGGGAGTGAGGTGTGGGGCTGCTGCCAGGGGCTCTGCTCAGCACAGCATGGCTGGAGCTGGCCCAGGACCTCCTTCGAAAGACAGACTGGTCAGACACACAGCTATCCTGAATCATCAAGGATAATCCTATGTTCAAGTTCAAGTTCCTACCTTCCAGTTCAAGTTCAAGTTCCTACGTTCCAATTGGTGCCCGTTACCTCTTGTCCTGGATCATCAAAGATGATCCAGGACAAGAGGTAACGGGTACAAACTGGAACCTAGGAACTTCTATCAAAGCATGAGGAGGAACTTCTTTACTTTGAGGGTGGCAGAGCGCTGGAACAGGCTGCCCAGGGAGGCGGTAGAGTCTCCCACCCCAGAGACATTCAAAACCCGCCTGGAGGTCATCCTGTGCAACCTGCTGTACGTGACCCTGCTCTGGGAGGGGGGTTGGACTGGATGATCTCCAGAGCTCCTTTCCAACCCTAACCAATCTGTGATTCTGTGATCAGAGCTGTTCTTCAAAATCTGTTCCTAGGAAATCGCTGCGAGAAGGAGGATGCACCTGAGGAGCAGGCCTAAGATGGAGGATTGAACAAACAAGTAGCTCTTACCTGAGGAATCGGCTATCCCATGGAACAACTTCTGAGAAAGATTCTGCAACATTACTAGGAGTCCGCCAAAACATACAATTACTTGCCATGTTCCAGTTAAAGCCTAAACTATCGAGTTGGCATTTCGTTTTAAAAGTGTATAAAGAAGCGGTAATGGGCCAAATCCTCAAGCCACTGTAAATCAACACGATTTGCTTGCCTCCGCTGGAACACCCGCTCTCTATTTCAATTCAGGAGCTAACACACAGTATCTTAATATGCATTTATGTTAATATTTGCACTTTGCAGGGCTAGGTAGATTGCACGGCTGGCACATATCAGACTAAATGTCACTTCCGAAAGCTAAGGGACCGAACCGGAAGCTGCCATTCAGAGGGACTACCTGACAACATGTGGAACCTCTCCGGAAAAGCCTTCCCACCTCAAGCAACTCCTTTTGATTCATCTTTCACATAGACAATACACGTTATATACACCGACACACCCCCCCGGCCTTTGCCTCCACAGATCCTGTGGTTGGCTAATTAAAGGAGGAGGTGTAACTATCAATCTAATCTGGCTTGTTCTCAAATTTACCATAATTTCCACACTTGAGAGGCTGGTGAAATGAAACAGCACTACTACACTTTCCCATTCATCAGCCGGAAGCAGAACAACTCCGAGAACCGGGCGAAAAATAATTAGGATGTGGGATCAGGTGTTGCGCGCGTGCATCTGTGCCTGTACAGGGGCACGCAGGCACATGAGCATTCACGGGAGGCAGCAGCAGTAGCACGGGGGCAGATGAGCACCACCAGTCATTTGACCTCGACAGGTGAATGCTTGCAGATGTACTCACAGCACACTTATTAGAAGAGGCCCAAATGCCCGAGAAAACTGCCGTCAGATTACGCCGGAAACAACAACGGCTTTTTAAACAACTACAGCCGCCAGAACGGTACCGGCGGCAGCACTGCAGGAGCTGCTCAGGAACCGCTGGGGCAACCCCAGCGCACCGGGTGCTCAGCGCGTGGCCCTGACCCCACCGCATGGCATGTCACCCTTGGGCAGGAAGCTTGACATTTTCTGGAAGCACCAGTGTCATTTCACGGGCTTTGCCGTCGCTTTGCGCTTGTGGGGTAACACTATAGAGTTTTTCAGAAAGTGTTGGAGCAACTTTTGTACCTTTTCCATTCAGGCACACTGGGAGTGAGGTGTGGGGCTGCTGCCAGGGGCTCTGCTCAGCACAGCATGGCTGGAGCTGGCCCAGGACCTCCTTCGAAAGACAGACTGGTCAGACACACAGCTATCCTGAATCATCAAGGATAATCCTATGTTCAAGTTCAAGTTCCTACCTTCCAGTTCAAGTTCAAGTTCCTACGTTCCAATTGGTGCCCGTTACCTCTTGTCCTGGATCATCAAAGATGATCCAGGACAAGAGGTAACGGGTACAAACTGGAACCTAGGAACTTCTATCAAAGCATGAGGAGGAACTTCTTTACTTTGAGGGTGGCAGAGCACTGGAACAGGCTGCCCAGGGAGGCGGTAGAGTCTCCCACCCCAGAGACATTCAAAACCCGCCTGGAGGTCATCCTGTGCAACCTGCTGTACGTGACCCTGCTCTGGGAGGGGGGTTGGACTGGATGATCTCCAGAGCTCCTTTCCAACCCTAACCAATCTGTGATTCTGTGATCAGAGCTGTTCTTCGAAATCTGTTCCTAGGAAATCGCTGCGAGAAGGAGGATGCACCTGAGGAGCAGGCCTAAGATGGAGGATTGAACAAACAAGTAGCTCTTACCTGAGGAATCGGCTATCCCATGGAACAACTTCTGAGAAAGATTCTGCAACATTACTAGGGGTCCGCCAAAACATACAATTACTTGCCATGTTCCAGTTAAAGCCTAAACTATCGAGTTGGCATTTCTGTTTAAAAGTGTATAAAGAAGCGGTAATGGGCCAAATCCTCAAGCCACTGTAAATCAACACGATTTGCTTGCCTCCGCTGGAACACCCGCTCTCTATTTCAATTCAGGAGCTAACACACAGTATCTTAATATGCATTTATGTTAATATTTGCACTTTGCAGGGCTAGGTAGATTGCACGGCTGGCACATATCAGACTAAATGTCACTTCCGAAAGCTAAGGGACCGAACCGGAAGCTGCCATTCAGAGGGACTACCTGACAACATGTGGAACCTCTCCGGAAAAGCCTTCCCACCTCAAGCAACTCCTTTTGATTAATCTTTCACATAGACAATACACCTTATATACACCGACACACCCCCCCGGCCTTTGCCTCCACAGATCCTGTGGTTGGCTAATTAAAGGAGGAGGTGTAACTATCAATCTAATCTGGCTTGTTCTCAAATTTACCATAATTTCCACACTTGAGAGGCTGGTGAAATGAAACAGCACTACTACACTTTCCCATTCATCAGCCGGAAGCAGAACAACTCCGAGAACCGGGCGAAAAATAATTAGGATGCGGGATCAGGTGTTGCGCGCGTGCATCTGTGCCTGTACAGGGGCACGCAGGCACATGAGCATTCACGGGAGGCAGCAGCAGTAGCACGGGGGGAGATGAGCACCACCAGTCATTTGACCTCGACAGGTGAATGCTTGCAGATGTACTCACAGCACACTTATTAGAAGAGGCCCAAATGCCCGAGAAAACTGCCGTCAGATTACGCCGGAAACAACAACGGCTTTTTAAACAACTACAGCCGCCAGAACGGTACCGGCGGCAGCACTGCAGGAGCTGCTGAGGAACCACTGGGGCAACCCCAGCGCACCGGGTGCTCAGCGCGTGGCCCTGACCCCACCGCATGGCATGTCACCCTTGGGCAGGAAGCTTGACATTTTCTGGAAGCACCGGTGTCATTTCACGGGCTTTGCCGTCGCTTTGCGCTTGTGGGGTAACACTGTAGAGTTTTTCAGAAAGTGTTGGAGCAACTTTGGTACCTTTTCCATTCAGGCACACTGGGAGTGAGCTGTGGGGCTGCTGCCAGGGGCTCTGCTCAGCACAGCATGGCTGGAGCTGGCCCAGGACCTCCTTCGAAAGACAGACTGGTCAGACACACAGCTATCCTGAATCATCAAGGATAATCCTATGTTCAAGTTCAAGTTCCTACCTTCCAGTTCAAGTTCAAGTTCCTACGTTCCAATTGGTGCCCATTACCTGTTGTCCTGGATCATCAAAGATGATCCAGGACAAGAGGTAACGGGTACAAACTGGAACGTAGGAACTTCTATCAAAGCATGAGGAGGAACTTCTTTACTTTGAGGGTGGCAGAGCGCTGGAACAGGCTGCCCAGGGAGGCGGTAGAGTCTCCCACCCCAGAGACATTCAAAACCCGCCTGGAGGTCATCCTGTGCAACCTGCTGTAGGTGACCCTGCTCTGGCAGGGGGGTTGGACTGGATGATCTCCAGAGCTCCTTTCCAACCCTAACCAATCTGTGATTCTGTGATCAGAGCTGTTCTTCGAAATCTGTTCCTAGGAAATCGCTGCGAGAAGGAGGATGCACCTGAGGAGCAGGCCTAAGATGGAGGATTGAACAAACAAGTAGCTCTTACCTGAGGAATCGGCTATCCCATGGAACAACTTCTGAGAAAGATTCTGCAACATTACTAGGGGTCCGCCAAAACATACAATTACTTGCCATGTTCCAGTTAAAGCCTAAACTATCGAGTTGGCATTTCTTTTTAAAAGTGTATAAAGAAGCGGTAATGGGCCAAATCCTCAAGCCACTGTAAATCAACACGATTTGCTTGCCTCCGCTGGAACACCCGCTCTCTATTTCAGTTCAGGAGCTAACACACAGTATCTTAATATGCATTTAGGTTAATATTTGCACTTTGCAGGGCTAGGTAGATTGCACGGCTGGCACATATCAGACTAAATGTCACTTCCGAAAGCTAAGGGACCGAACCGGAAGCTGCCATTCAGAGGGACTACCTGACAACATGTGGAACCTCTCCGGAAAAGCCTTCCCACCTCAAGCACCTCCTTTTGATTCATCTTTCACATAGACAATACACCTTATATACACCGACACACCCCCCCGGCCTTTGCCTCCACAGATCCTGTGGTTGGCTAATTAAAGGAGGAGGTGTAACTATCAATCTAATCTGGCTTGTTCTCAAATTTACCATAATTTCCACACTTGAGAGGCTGGTGAAATGAAACAGCACTACTACACTTTCCCATTCATCAGCCGGAAGCAGAACAACTCCGAGAACCGGGCGAAAAATAATTAGGATGCGGGATCAGGTGTTGCGCGCGTGCTTTTTTGCCTGTACAGGGGCACGCAGGCACATGAGCATTCACGGGAGGCAGCAGCAGTAGCACGGGGGCAGATGAGCACCACCAGTCATTTGACCTCGACAGGTGAATGCTTGCAGATGTACTCACAGCACACTTATTAGAAGAGGCCCAAATGCCCGAGAAAACTGCCGTCAGATTACGCCGGAAACAACAACGGCTTTTTAAACAACTACAGCCGCCAGAACGGTACCGGCGGCAGCACTGCAGGAGCTGCTCAGGAACCGCTGGGGCAACCCCAGCGCACCGGGTGCTCAGCGCGTGGCCCTGACCCCACCGCATGGCATGTCACCCTTGGGCAGGAAGCTTGACATTTTCTGGAAGCACCGGTGTCATTTCACGGGCTTTGCCGTCGCTTTGCGCTTGTGGGGTAACACTATAGAGTTTTTCAGAAAGTGTTGGAGCAACTTTGGTACCTTTTCCATTCAGGCACACTGGGAGTGAGCTGTGGGGCTGCTGCCAGGGGCTCTGCTCAGCACAGCATGGCTGGAGCTGGCCCAGGACCTCCTTCGAAAGACAGACTGGTCAGACACACAGCTATCCTGAATCATCAAGGATAATCCTATGTTCAAGTTCCTACGTTCCAGTTCAAGTTCAAGTTCCTACGTTCCAATTGGTGCCCGTTACCTCTTGTCCTGGATCATCAAAGATGATCCAGGACAAGAGGTAACGGGTACAAACTGGAACCTAGGAACTTCTATCAAAGCATGAGGAGGAACTTCTTTACTTTGAGGGTGGCAGAGCACTGGAACAGGCTGCCCAGGGAGGCGGTAGAGTCTCCGACTCCAGAGACATTCAAAACCCGCCTGGAGGTCATCCTGTGCAACCTGCTGTAGGTGACCCTGCTCTGGCAGGGGTTTGGACTGGATGATCTCCAGAGCTCCTTTCCAACCCTAACCAATCTGTGATTCTGTGATCAGAGCTGTTCTTCGAAATCTGTTCCTAGGAAATCGCTGCGAGAAGGAGGATGCACCTGAGGAGCAGGCCTAAGATGGAGGATTGAACAAACAAGTAGCTCTTACCTGAGGAATCGGCTATCCCATGGAACAACTTCTGAGAAAGATTCTGCAACATTACTAGGGGTCCGCCAAAACATACAATTACTTGCCATGTTCCAGTTAAAGCCTAAACTATCGAGTTGGCATTTCTTTTTAGAAGTGTATAAAGAAGCGGTAATGGGCCAAATCCTCAAGCCACTGTAAATCAACACGATTTGCTTGCCTCCGCTGGAACACCCGCTCTCTATTTCAGTTCAGGAGCTAACACACAGTATCTTAATATGCATTTAGGTTAATATTTGCACTTTGCAGGGCTAGGTAGATTGCACGGCTGGCACATATCAGACTAAATGTCACTTCCAAAAGCTAAGGGACCGAACCGGAAGCTGCCATTCAGAGGGACTACCTGACAACATGTGGAACCTCTCCGGAAAAGCCTTCCCACCTCAAGCAACTCCTTTTGATTAATCTTTCACATAGACAATACACGTTATATACACCGACACACCCCCCCGGCCTTTGCCTCCACAGATCCTGTGGTTGGCTAATTAAAGGAGGAGGTGTAACTATCAATCTAATCTGGCTTGTTCTCAAATTTACCATAATTTCCACACTTGAGAGGCTGGTGAAATGAAACAGCACTACTACACTTTCCCATTCATCAGCAGGAAGCAGAACAACTCAGAGAACCGGGCGAAAAATAATTAGGATGCGGGATCAGGTGTTGCGCGCGTGCATCTGTGCCTGTACAGGGGCACGCAGGCACATGAGCATTCACGGGAGGCAGCAGCAGTAGCACGGGGGCAGATGAGCACCACCAGTCATTTGACCTCGACAGGTGAATGCTTGCAGATGTACTCACAGCACACTTATTAGAAGAGGCCCAAATGCCCGAGAAAACTGCCGTCAGATTACGCCGGAAACAACAACGGCTTTTTAAACAACTACAGCCGCCAGAACGGTACCGGCGGCAGCACTGCAGGAGCTGCTCAGGAACCGCTGGGGCAACCCCAGCGCACCGGGTGCTCAGCGCGTGGCCCTGACCCCACCGCATGGCATGTCACCCTTGGGCAGGAAGCTTGACATTTTCTGGAAGCACCGGTGTCATTTCACGGGCTTTGCCGTCGCTTTGCGCTTGTGGGGTAACACTATAGAGTTTTTCAGAAAGTGTTGGAGCAACTTTGGTACCTTTTCCATTCAGGCACACTGGGAGTGAGCTGTGGGGCTGCTGCCAGGGGCTCTGCTCAGCACAGCATGGCTGGAGCTGGTCCAGGACCTCCTTCGAAAGACAGACTGGTCAGACACACAGCTATCCTGAATCATCAAGGATAATCCTATGTTCAAGTTCCTACGTTCCAGTTCAAGTTCAAGTTCCTACGTTCCAATTGGTGCCCGTTACCTCTTGGCCTGGATCATCAAAGATGATCCAGGACAAGAGGTAACGGGTACAAACTGGAACCTAGGAACTTCTATCAAAGCATGAGGAGGAACTTCTTTACTTTGAGGGTGGCAGAGCGCTGGAACAGGCTGCCCAGGGAGGCGGTAGAGTCTCCCACCCCAGAAACATTCAAAACCCGCCTGGAGGTCATCCTGTGCAACCTGCTGTAGGTGACCCTGCTCTGGCAGGGGGGTTGGGCTGGATGATCTCCAGAGCTCCTTTCCAACCCTAACCAATCTGTGATTCTGTGATAAGAGCTGTTCTTCAAAATCTGTTCCTAGGAAATCGCTGCGAGAAGGAGGATGCACCTGAGGAGCAGGCCTAAGATGGAGGATTGAACAAACAAGTAGCTCTTACCTGAGGAAACGGCTATCCCATGGAACAACTTCTGAGAAAGATTCTGCAACATTACTAGGGGTCCGCCAAAAATACAATTACTTGCCATGTTCCAGTTAAAGCCTAAACTATCGAGTTGGCATTTCTTTTTAAAAATGTATAAAGAAGCGGTAATGGGCCAAATCCGCAAGCCACTAAATCAACACGATTTGCTTGCCTCCGCTGGAACACCCGCTCTCTATTTCAGTTCAGGAGCTAACACACAGTATCTTAATATGCATTTAGGTTAATATTTGCACTTTGCAGGGCTAGGTAGATTGCACGGCTGGCACATATCAGACTAAATGTCACTTCCGAAAGCTAAGGGACCGAACCGGAAGCTGCCATTCAGAGGGACTACCTGACAACATGTGGAACCTCTCCGGAAAAGCCTTCCCACCTCAAGCAACTCCTTTTGATTAATCTTTCACATAGACAATACACGTTATATACACCGACACACCCCCCCGGCCTTTGCCTCCACAGATCCTGTGGTTGGCTAATTAAAGGAGGAGGTGTAACTATCAATCTAATCTGGCTTGTTCTCAAATTTACCATAATTTCCACACTTGAGAGGCTGGTGAAATGAAACAGCACTACTACACTTTCCCATTCATCAGCCGGAAGCAGAACAACTCCGAGAACCGGGCGAAAAATAATTAGGATGCGGGATCAGGTGTTGCGCGCGTGCATCTGTGCCTGTACAGGGGCACGCAGGCACATGAGCATTCACGGGAGGCAGCAGCAGTAGCACGGGGGCAGATGAGCACCACCAGTCATTTGACCTCGACAGGTGAATGCTTGCAGATGTACTCACAGCACACTTATTAGAAGAGGCCCAAATGCCCGAGAAAACTGCCGTCAGATTACGCCGGAAACAACAACGGCTTTTTAAACAACTACAGCCGCCAGAACGGTACCGGCGGCAGCACTGCAGGAGCTGCTCAGGAACCGCTGGGGCAACCCCAGCGCACCGGGTGCTCAGCGCGTGGCCCTGACCCCACCGCATGGCATGTCACCCTTGGGCAGGAAGCTTGACATTTTCTGGAAGCACCGGTGTCATTTCACGGGCTTTGCCGTCGCTTTGCGCTTGTGGGGTAACACTATAGAGTTTTTCAGAAAGTGTTGGAGCAACTTTGGTACCTTTTCCATTCAAGCACACTGGGAGTGAGCTGTGGGGCTGCTGCCAGGGGCTCTGCTCAGCACAGCATGGCTGGAGCTGGCCCAGGACCTCCTTCGAAAGACAGACTGGTCAGACACACAGCTATCCTGAATCATCAAGGATAATCCTATGTTCAAGTTCAAGTTCCTACCTTCCAGTTCAAGTTCAAGTTCCTACGTTCCAATTGGTGCCCATTACCTCTTGTCCTGGATCATCAAAGATGATCCAGGACAAGAGGTAACGGGTACAAACTGGAACGTAGGAACTTCTATCAAAGCATGAGGAGGAACTTCTTTACTTTGAGGGTGGCAGAGCGCTGGAACAGGCTGCCCAGGGAGGCGGTAGAGTCTCCCACCCCAGAGACATTCAAAACCCGCCTGGAGGTCATCCTGTGCAACCTGCTGTAGGTGACCCTGCTCTGGCAGGGGGGTTGGACTGGATGATCTCCAGAGCTCCTTTCCAACCCTAACCAATCTGTGATTCTGTGATCAGAGCTGTTCTTCGAAATCTGTTCCTAGGAAATCGCTGCGAGAAGGAGGATGCACCTGAGGAGCAGGCCTAAGATGGAGGATTGAACAAACAAGTAGCTCTTACCTGAGGAATCGGCTATCCCATGGAACAACTTCTGAGAAAGATTCTGCAACATTACTAGGGGTCCGCCAAAACATACAATTACTTGCCATGTTCCAGTTAAAGCCTAAACTATCGAGTTGGCATTTCTTTTTAAAAGTGTATAAAGAAGCGGTAATGGGCCAAATCCGCAAGCCACTGTAAATCAACACGATTTGCTTGCCTCCGCTGGAACACCCGCTCTCTATTTCAGTTCAGGAGCTAACACACAGTATCTTAATATGCATTTAGGTTAATATTTGCACTTTGCAGGGCTAGGTAGATTGCACGGCTGGCACATATCAGACTAAATGTCACTTCCGAAAGCTAAGGGACCGAACCGGAAGCTGCCATTCAGAGGGACTACCTGACAACATGTGGAACCTCTCCGGAAAAGCCTTCCCACCTCAAGCAACTCCTTTTGATTAATCTTTCACATAGACAATACACCTTATATACACCGACACACCCCCCCGGCCTTTGCCTCCACAGATCCTGTGGTTGGCTAATTAAAGGAGGAGGTGTAACTATCAATCTAATCTGGCTTGTTCTCAAATTTACCATAATTTCCACACTTGAGAGGCTGGTGAAATGAAACAGCACTACTACACTTTCCCATTCATCAGCCGGAAGCAGAACAACTCCGAGAACCGGGCGAAAAATAATTAGGATGCGGGATCAGGTGTTGCGCACGTGCATCTGTGCCTGTACAGGGGCACGCAGGCACATGAGCATTCACGGGAGGCAGCAGCAGTAGCACGGGGGCAGATGAGCACCACCAGTCATTTGACCTCGACAGGTGAATGCTTGCAGATGTACTCACAGCACACTTATTAGAAGAGGCCCAAATGCCCGAGAAAACTGCCGTCAGATTACGCCGGAAACAACAACGGCTTTTTAAACAACTACAGCCGCCAGAACGGTACCGGCGGCAGCACTGCAGGAGCTGCTCAGGAACCGCTGGGGCAACCCCAGCGCACCGGGTGCTCAGCGCGTGGCCCTGACCCCACCGCATGGCACGTCACCCTTGAGCAGGAAGCTTGACATTTTCTGGAAGCACCGGTGTCATTTCACGGGCTTTGCCGTCGCTTTGCGCTTGTGGGGTAACACTATAGACTTTTTCAGAAAGTGTTGGAGCAACTTTGGTACCTTTTCCATTCAAGCACACTGGGAGTGAGCTGTGGGGCTGCTGCCAGGGCTCTGCTCAGCACAGCATGGCTGGAGCTGGCCCAGGACCTCCTTCGAAAGACAGACTGGTCAGACACACAGCTATCCTGAATCATCAAGGATAATCCTATGTTCAAGTTCAAGTTCCTACCTTCCAGTTCAAGTTCAAGTTCCTACGTTCCAATTGGTGCCCGTTACCTCTTGTCCTGGATCATCAAAGATGATTTTTGATGATCCAGGACAAGAGGTAACGGGTACAAACTGGAACCTAGGAACTTCTATCAAAGCATGAGGAGGAACTTCTTTACTTTGAGGGTGGCAGAGCGCTGGAACAGGCTGCCCAGGGAGGCAGTAGAGTCTCCCACCCCAGAGACATTCAAAACCCGCCTGGAGGTCATCCTGTGCAACCTGCTGTAGGTGACCCTGCTCTGGCAGGGGGGTTGGACTGGATGATCTCCAGAGCTCCTTTCCAACCCTAACCAATCTGTGATTCTGTGATCAGAGCTGTTCTTCGAAATCTGTTCCTAGGAAATCGCTGCGAGAAGGAGGATGCACCTGAGGAGCAGGCCTAAGATGGAGGATTGAACAAACAAGTAGCTCTTACCTGAGGAATCGGCTATCCCATGGAACAACTTCTGAGAAAGATTCTGCAACATTACTAGGGGTCCGCCAAAACACAGAATTACTTGCCACGTTCCAGTTAAAGCCTAAACTATCGAGTTGGCATTTCTTTTTAAAAGTGTATAAAGAAGCGGTAATGGGCCAAATCCGCCAGCCACTGTAAATCAACACGATTTGCTTGCCTCCGCTGGAACACCCGCTCTCTATTTCAGTTCAGGAGCTAACACACAGTATCTTAATATGCATTTATGTTAATATTTGCACTTTGCAGGGCTAGGTAGATTGCACGGCTGGCACATATCAGACTAAATGTCACTTCGAAAGCTAAGGGACCGAACCGGAAGCTGCCATTCAGAGGGACTACCTGACAACATGTGGAACCTCTCCGGAAAAGCCTTCCCACCTCAAGCAACTCCTTTTGATTAATCTTTCACATAGACAATACACCTTATATACACCGACACCCCCCCCCGGCCTTTGCCTCCACAGATCCTGTGGTTGGCTAATTAAAGGAGGAGGTGTAACTATCAATCTAATCTGGCTTGTTCTCAAATTTACCATAATTTCCACACTTGAGAGGCTGGTGAAATGAAACAGCACTACTACACTTTCCCATTCATCAGCCGGAAGCAGAACAACTCCGAGAACCGGGCGAAAAATAATTAGGATGCGGGATCAGGTGTTGCGCGCGTGCATCTGTGCCTGTACAGGGGCACGCAGGCACATGAGCATTCACGGGAGGCAGCAGCAGTAGCACGGGGGGAGATGAGCACCACCAGTCATTTGACCTCGACAGGTGAATGCTTGCAGATGTACTCACAGCACACTTATTAGAAGAGGCCCAAATGCCCGAGAAAACTGCCGTCAGATTACGCCGGAAACAACAACGGCTTTTTAAACAACTACAGCCGCCAGAACGGTACCGGCAGCAGCACTGCAGGAGCTGCTCAGGAACCGCTGGGGCAACTCCAGCGCACCGGGTGCTCAGCGCGTGGCCCTGACCCCACCGCATGGCATGTCACCCATGGGCAGGAAGCTTGACATTTTCTGGAAGCACCGGTGTCATTTCACGGGCTTTGCCGTCGCTTTGCGCTTGTGGGGTAACACTATAGAGTTTTTCAGAAAGTGTTGGAGCAACTTTGGTACCTTTTCCATTCAGGCACACTGGGAGTGAGCTGTGGGGCTGCTGCCAGGGGCTCTGCTCAGCACAGCATGGCTGGAGCTGGCCCAGGACCTCCTTCGAAAGACAGACTGGTCAGACACAGCTATCCTGAATCATCAAGGATAATCCTATGTTCAAGTTAGAGTTCCTACCTTCCAGTTCAAGTTCAAGTTCCTACGTTCCAATTGGTGCCCGTTACCTCTTGTCCTGGATCATCAAAGATGATCCAGGACAAGAGGTAACGGGTACAAACTGGAACCTAGGAACTTCTATCAAAGCATGAGGAGGAACTTCTTTACTTTGAGGGTGGCAGAGCGCTGGAACAGGCTGCCCAGGGAGGCGGTAGAGTCTCCCACCCCAGAGACATTCATAACCCGCCTGGAGGTCATCCTGTGCAACCTGCTGTAGGTGACCCTGCTCTGGCAGGGGGTTGGACTGGATGATCTCCAGAGCTCCTTTCCAACCCTAACCAATCTGTGATTCTGTGATCAGAGCTGTTCTTCGAAATCTGTTCCTAGGAAATCGCTACGAGAAGGAGGATGCACCTGAGGAGCAGGCCTAAGATGGAGGATTGAACAAACAAGTAGCTCTTACCTGAGGAATCGGCTATCCCATGGAACAACTTCTGAGAAAGATTCTGCAACATAACTAGGGGTCTGCCAAAACACAGAATTACTTGCCATGTTCCAGTTAAAGCCTAAACTATCGAGTTGGCATTTCTTTTTAAAAGTGTATAAAGAAGCGGTAATGGGCCAAATCCTCAAGCCACTCTAAATCAACACGATTTGCTTGCCTCCGCTGGAACACCCGCTCTCTATTTCAGTTCAGGAGCTAACACACAGTATCTTAATATGCATTTATGTTAATATTTGCACTTTGCAGGGCTAGGTAGATTGCACGGCTGGCACATATCAGACTAAATGTCACTTCCGAAAGCTAAGGGACCGAACCGGAAGCTGCCATTCAGAGGGACTACCTGACAACATGTGGAACCTCTCCGGAAAAGCCTTCCCACCTCAAGCAACTCCTTTTGATTAATCTTTCACATAGACAATACACGTTATATACACCGACACACCCCCCCGGCCTTTGCCTCCACAGATCCTGTGGTTGGCTAATTAAAGGAGGAGGTGTAACTATCAATCTAATCTGGCTTGTTCTCAAATTTACCATAATATCCACACTTGAGAGGCTGGTGAAATGAAACAGTACTACTACACTTTCCCATTCATCAGCCGGAAGCAGAACAACTCAGAGAACCGGGCGAAAAATAATTAGGATGCGGGATCAGGTGTTGCGCGCGTGCATCTGTGCCTGTACAGGGGCACGCAGGCACATGAGCATTCACGGGAGGCAGCAGCAGTAGCACGGGGGCAGATGAGCACCACCAGTCATTTGACCTCGACAGGTGAATGCTTGCAGATGTACTCACAGCACACTTATTAGAAGAGGCCCAAATGCCCGAGAAAACTGCCGTCAGATTACGCCGGAAACAACAACGGCTTTTTAAACAACTACAGCCGCCAGAACGGTACCGGCGGCAGCACTGCAGGAGCTGCTCAGGAACCGCTGGGGCAACCCCAGCGCACCGGGTGCTCAGCGCGTGGCCCTGACCCCACCGCATGGCATGTCACCCTTGGGCAGGAAGCTTGACATTTTCTGGAAGCACCGGTGTCATTTCACGGGCTTTGCCGTCGCTTTGCGCTTGTGGGGTAACACTATAGAGTTTTTCAGAAAGTGTTGGAGCAACTTTGGTACCTTTTCCATTCAGGCACACTGGGAGTGAGCTGTGGGGCTGCTGCCAGGGGCTCTGCTCAGCACAGCATGGCTGGAGCTGGCCCAGGACCTCCTTCGAAAGACAGACTGGTCAGACACACAGCTATCCTGAATCATCAAGGATAATCCTATGTTCAAGTTCCTACGTTCCAGTTCAAGTTCAAGTTCCTACGTTCCAATTGGTGCCCGTTACCTCTTGTCCTGGATCATCAAAGATGATCCAGGACAAGAGGTAACGGGTACAAACTGGAACGTAGGAACTTCTATCAAAGCATGAGGAGGAACTTCTTTACTTTGAGGGTGGCAGAGCGCTGGAACAGGCTGCCCAGGGAGGCGGTAGAGTCTCCCACCCCAGAGACATTCAAAACCCGCCTGGAGGTCATCCTGTGCAACCTGCTGTAGGTGACCCTGCTCTGGCAGGGGGGTTGGACTGGATGATCTCCAGAGCTCCTTTCCAACCCTAACCAATCTGTGATTCTGTGATCAGAGCTGTTCTTCGAAATCTGTTCCTAGGAAATCGCTGCGAGAAGGAGGATGCACCTGAGGAGCAGGCCTAAGATGGAGGATTGAACAAACAAGTAGCTCTTACCTGAGGAATCGGCTATCCCATGGAACAACTTCTGAGAAAGATTCTGCAACATTACTAGGGGTCCGCCAAAACATACAATTACTTGCTATGTTCCAGTTAAAGCCTAAACTATCGAGTTGGCATTTCTTTTTAAAAGTGTATAAAGAAGCGGTAATGGGCCAAATCCGCAAGCCACTGTAAATCAACACGATTTGCTTGCCTCCGCTGGAACACCCGCTCTCTATTTCAGTTCAGGAGCTAACACACAGTATCTTAATATGCATTTATGTTAATATTTGCACTTTGCAGGGCTAGGTAGATTGCACGGCTGGCACATATCAGACTAAATGTCACTTCCGAAAGCTAAGGGACCGAACCGGAAGCTGCCATTCAGAGGGACTACCTGACAACATGTGGAACCTCTCCGGAAAAGCCTTCCCACCTCAAGCAACTCCTTTTGATTAATCTTTCACATAGACAATGCACGTTACTATTTTAAAAAGCTGAATTTTTAAGGACAGAATACCTTAACGAACAGAGGAAAATGTGAACCAATTAGCATCTTCAAGCACTCTGAGACGCAGGGAGAGAAGGCCTACATAGAGTAGCCAGGTCCCTTCAGAGACCACAGCTGTAGCCCCTCTCTGCAATGTTGCCTCCTGGCAGCTAGACCGGGTCCAACCCCAGGACCCAGACACACTGCCAGTCACTCCAGAGTGTCATTAAGATGCACGGCACCACGGCGCAATTCAAATCAATGTTTCTTTCCTGCACGTTGCAGCGGGCGAGGTAGCAAAGGTTGACGTGAAAAGTGGGAGAGCTGCCCAGTAACCGTGAGGTTTTGTATCATGCGAACTTACAAAATGGTCTGGAATAAAGAATCTGTGCAGTATTGCCTTTCACACGGTGTCTAATCTCGCACCGCTAGACAACTTCAACTACGAGTATCTGGGAGAACTCGAGATGGTTTCAAAAAGACTTGTCATCCTCCTTCACCAGATCACTCTCTGGAAGGCGTGAGGGAGGGGGAGTTGAAATACATCATATTAGAATGAATAGAAATGGTAATGATCGGGCTCTTCCACAACACTTCCGCTCTAAGTAATCAGTTAATTAACCCTGAATCGAGCGGGCTTGCTGGTCAGGAATACAGCAGTTGGATTGACAACAGCTTCCAGACTCCTGCTTCTCAAGGACAAGATTCGGTAACACTTATTGATGTTAAACATTAGCTTACCCTGTGAGCAACCTCCAGAAATCAAGAGCGATTGTGCTACGTGAGGAAGACTGGCAGAACCTCATACCAATTTACAAGACAAGAAAGAACAGAAGAGAAAGAACCTCCAGCAATCTCGCCATGGTAAAATCGTATGCCCCCCCACCGACACGCCCCCCGGCCTTTGCCTCCACAGATCCTGTGGTTGGCTAATTAAAGGAGGAGGTGTAACTATCAATCTAATCTGGCTTGTTCTCAAATTTACCATAATTTCCACACTTGAGAGGCTGGTGAAATGAAACAGCACTACTACACTTTCCCATTCATCAGCCGGAAGCAGAACAACTCCGAGAACCGGGCGAAAAATAATTAGGATGCGGGATCAGGTGTTGCGCGCGTGCATCTGTGCCTGTACAGGGGCACGCAGGCACATGAGCATTCACGGGAGGCAGCAGCAGTAGCACGGGGGCAGATGAGCACCACCAGTCATTTGACCTCGACAGGTGAATGCTTGCAGATGTACTCACAGCACACTTATTCGAAGAGGCCCAAATGCCTGAGAAAACTGCCATCAGATTACGCCGGAAACAACAACGGCTTTTTAAACAACTACAGCCGCCAGAACGGTACCGGCGGCAGCACTGCAGGAGCTGCTCAGGAACCGCTGGGGCAACCCCAGCGCACCGGGTGCTCAGCGCGTGGCCCTGACCCCACCGCATGGCATGTCACCCTTGAGCAGGAAGCTTGACATTTTCTGGAAGCACCGGTGTCATTTCACGGGCTTTGCCGTCGCTTTGCGCTTGTGGGGTAACACTATAGAGTTTTTCAGAAAGTGTTGGAGCAACTTTGGTACCTTTTCCATTCAGGCACACTGGGAGTGAGCTGTGGGGCTGCTGCCAGGGGCTCTGCTCAGCACAGCATGGCTGGAGCTGGCCCAGGACCTCCTTCGAAAGACAGACTGGTCAGACACACAGCTATCCTGAATCATCAAGGATAATCCTATGTTCAAGTTCAAGTTCCTACGTTCCAGTTGAAGTTCAAGTTCCTACGTTCCAATTGGTGCCCGTTACCTCTTGTCCTGGATCATCAAAGATGATCCAGGACAAGAGGTAACGGGTACAAACTGGAACCTAGGAACTTCTATCAAAGCATGAGGAGGAACTTCTTTACTTTGAGGGTGGCAGAGCGCTGGAACAGGCTGCCCAGGGAGGCGGTAGAGTCTCCCACCCCAGAAACATTCAAAACCCGCCTGGAGGTCATCCTGTGCAACCTGCTGTAGGTGACCCTGCTCTGGCAGGGGGGTTGGGCTGGATGATCTCCAGAGCTCCTTTCCAACCCTAACCAATCTGTGATTCTGTGATCAGAGCTGTTCTTCGAAATCTGTTCCTAGGAAATCGCTGCGAGAAGGAGGATGCACCTGAGGAGCAGGCCTAAGATGGAGGATTGAACAAACAAGTAGCTCTTACCTGAGGAATCGGCTATGCCATGGAACAACTTCTGAGAAAGATTCTGCAACATTACTAGGGGTCCGCCAAAACATACAATTACTTGCCATGTTCCAGTTAAAGCCTAAACTATCGAGTTGGCATTTCTTTTTAAAAGTGTATAAAGAAGCGGTAATGGGCCAAATCCGCAAGCCACTGTAAATCAACACGATTTGCTTGCCTCCGCTGGAACACCCGCTCTCTATTTCAGTTCAGGAGCTAACACACAGTATCTTAATATGCATTTAGGTTAATATTTGCACTTTGCGGGGCTAGGTAGATTGCACGGCTGGCACATATCAGACTAAATGTCACTTCCGAAAGCTAAGGGACCGAACCGGAAGCTGCCATTCAGAGGGACTACCTGACAACATGTGGAACCTCTCCGGAAAAGCCTTCCCACCTCAAGCAACTCCTTTTGATTAATCTTTCACATAGACAATACACCTTATATACACCGACACCCCCCCCCGGCCTTTGCCTCCACAGATCCTGTGGTTGGCTAATTAAAGGAGGAGGTGTAACTATCAATCTAATCTGGCTTGTTCTCAAATTTACCATAATTTCCACACTTGAGAGGCTGGTGAAATGAAACAGCACTACTACACTTTCCCATTCATCAGCCGGAAGCAGAACAACTCCGAGAACCGGGCGAAAAATAATTAGGATGCGGGATCAGGTGTTGCGCGCGTGCATCTGTGCCTGTACAGGGGCACGCAGGCACATGAGCATTCACGGGAGGCAGCAGCAGTAGCACGGGGGCAGATGAGCACCACCAGTCATTTGACCTCGACAGGTGAATGCTTGCAGATGTACTCACAGCACACTTATTAGAAGAGGCCCAAATGCCCGAGAAAACTGCCGTCAGATTACGCCGGAAACAACAACGGCTTTTTAAACAACTACAGCCGCCAGAACGGTACCGGCGGCAGCACTGCAGGAGCTGCTCAGGAACCGCTGGGGCAACCCCAGCGCACCGGGTGCTCAGCGCGTGGCCCTGACCCCACCGCATGGCATGTCACCCTTGGGCAGGAAGCTTGACATTTTCTGGAAGCACCGGTGTCATTTCACGGGCTTTGCCGTCGCTTTGCGCTTGTGGGGTAACACTATAGAGTTTTTCAGAAGGTGTTGGAGCAACTTTGGTACCTTTTCCATTCAGGCACACTGGGAGTGAGGTGTGGGGCTGCTGCCAGGGGCTCTGCTCAGCACAGCATGGCTGGAGCTGGCCCAGGACCTCCTTCGAAAGACAGACTGGTCAGACACACAGCTATCCTGAATCATCAAGGATAATCCTATGTTCAAGTTCCTACGTTCCAGTTCAAGTTCAAGTTCCTACGTTCCAATTGGTGCCCGTTACCTCTTGTCCTGGATCATCAAAGATGATCCAGGACAATAGGTAACGGGTACAAACTGGAACCTAGGAACTTCTATCAAAGCATGAGGAGGAACTTCTTTACTTTGAGGGTGGCAGAGCGCTGGAACAGGCTGCCCAGGGAGGCGGTAGAGTCTCCCACCCCAGAAACATTCAAAACCCGCCTGGAGGTCATCCTGTGCAACCTGCTGTAGGTGACCCTGCTCTGGCAGGGGGGTTGGGCTGGATGATCTCCAGAGCTCCTTTCCAACCCTAACCAATCTGTGATTCTGTGATCAGAGCTGTTCTTCGAAATCTGTTCCTAGGAAATCGCTGCGAGAAGGAGGATGCACCTGAGGAGCAGGCCTAAGATGGAGGATTGAACAAACAAGTAGCTCTTACCTGAGGAATCGGCTATGCCATGGAACAACTTCTGAGAAAGATTCTGCAACATTACTAGGGGTCCGCCAAAACATACAATTACTTGCCATGTTCCAGTTAAAGCCTAAACTATCGAGTTGGCATTTCTTTTTAAAAGTGTATAAAGAAGCGGTAATGGGCCAAATCCGCAAGCCACTGTAAATCAACACGATTTGCTTGCCTCCGCTGGAACACCCGCTCTCTATTTCAGTTCAGGAGCTAACACACAGTATCTTAATATGCATTTAGGTTAATATTTGCACTTTGCAGGGCTAGGTAGATTGCACGGCTGGCACATATCAGACTAAATGTCACTTCCGAAAGCTAAGGGACCGAACCGGAAGCTGCCATTCAGAGGGACTACCTGACAACATGTGGAACCTCTCCGGAAAAGCCTTCCCACCTCAAGCAACTCCTTTTGATTAATCTTTCACATAGACAATACACGTTATATACACCGACACCCCCCCCCGGCCTTTGCCTCCACAGATCCTGTGGTTGGCTAATTAAAGGAGGAGGTGTAACTATCAATCTAATCTGGCTTGTTCTCAAATTTACCATAATTTCCACACTTGAGAGGCTGGTGAAATGAAACAGCACTACTACACTTTCCCATTCATCAGCCGGAAGCAGAACAACTCCGAGAACCGGGCGAAAAATAATTAGGATGCGGGATCAGGTGTTGCGCGCGTGCATCTGTGCCTGTACAGGGGCACGCAGGCACATGAGCATTCACGGGAGGCAGCAGCAGTAGCACGGGGGCAGATGAGCACCACCAGTCATTTGACCTCGACAGGTGAATGCTTGCAGATGTACTCACAGCACACTTATTAGAAGAGGCCCAAATGCCCGAGAAAACTGCCGTCAGATTACGCCGGAAACAACAACGGCTTTTTAAACAACTACAGCCGCCAGAACGGTACCGGCGGCAGCACTGCAGGAGCTGCTCAGGAACCGCTGGGGCAACCCCAGCGCACCGGGTGCTCAGCGCGTGGCCCTGACCCCACCGCATGGCATGTCACCCTTGGGCAGGAAGCTTGACATTTTCTGGAAGCACCGGTGTCATTTCACGGGCTTTGCCGTCGCTTTGCGCTTGTGGGGTAACACTATAGAGTTTTTCAGAAGGTGTTGGAGCAACTTTGGTACCTTTTCCATTCAGGCACACTGGGAGTGAGGTGTGGGGCTGCTGCCAGGGGCTCTGCTCAGCACAGCATGGCTGGAGCTGGCCCAGGACCTCCTTCGAAAGACAGACTGGTCAGACACACAGCTATCCTGAATCATCAAGGATAATCCTATGTTCAAGTTCCTACGTTCCAGTTCAAGTTCAAGTTCCTACGTTCCAATTGGTGCCCGTTACCTCTTGTCCTGGATCATCAAAGATGATCCAGGACAAGAGGTAACGGGTACAAACTGGAACCTAGGAACTTCTATCAAAGCATGAGGAGGAACTTCTTTACTTTGAGGGTGGCAGAGCGCTGGAACAGGCTGCCCAGGGAGGCGGTAGAGTCTCCGACCCCAGAAACATTCAAAACCCGCCTGGAGGTCATCCTGTGCAACCTGCTGTAGGTGACCCTGCTCTGGCAGGGGGGTTGGGCTGGATGATCTCCAGAGGTCCTTTCCAACCCTAACCAATCTGTGATTCTGTGATCAGAGCTGTTCTTCGAAATCTGTTCCTAGGAAATCGCTGCGAGAAGGAGGATGCACCTGAGGAGCAGGCCTAAGATGGAGGATTGAACAAACAAGTAGCTCTTACCTGAGGAATCGGCTATCCCATGGAACAACTTCTGAGAAAGATTCTGCAACATTACTAGGGGTCCGCCAAAACATACAATTACTTGCCATGTTCCAGTTAAAGCCTAAACTATCGAGTTGGCATTTCTTTTTAAAAGTGTATAAAGAAGCGGTAATGGGCCAAATCCTCAAGCCACTGTAAATCAACACGATTTGCTTGCCTCCGCTGGAACACCCGCTCTCTATTGCAGTTCAGGAGCTAACACACAGTATCTTAATATGCATTTATGTTAATATTTGCACTTTGCAGGGCTAGGTAGATTGCACGGCTGGCACATATCAGACTAAATGTCACTTCCGAAAGCTAAGGGACCGAACCGGAAGCTGCCATTCAGAGGGACTACCTGACAACATGTGGAACCTCTCCGGAAAAGCCTTCCCACCTCGAGCAACTCCTTTTGATTAATCTTTCACATAGACAATACACGTTATATACACCGACACACCCCCCCGGCCTTTGCCTCCACAGATCCTGTGGTTGGCTAATTAAAGGAGGAGGTGTAACTATCAATCTAATCTGGCTTGTTCTCAAATTTACCATAATTTCCACACTTGAGAGGCTGGTGAAATGAAACAGCACTACTACACTTTCCCATTCATCAGCCGGAAGCAGAACAACTCCGAGAACCGGGCGAAAAATAATTAGGATGCGGGATCAGGTGTTGCGCGCGTGCATCTGTGCCTGTACAGGGGCACGCAGGCACATGAGCATTCACGGGAGGCAGCAGCAGTAGCACGGGGGCAGATGAGCACCACCAGTCATTTGACCTCGACAGGTGAATGCTTGCAGATGTACTCACAGCACACTTATTAGAAGAGGCCCAAATGCCCGAGAAAACTGCCGTCAGATTACGCCGGAAACAACAACGGCTTTTTAAACAACTACAGCCGCCAGAACGGTACCGGCGGCAGCACTGCAGGAGCTGCTCAGGAACCGCTGGGGCAACCCCAGCGCACCGGGTGCTCAGCGCGTGGCCCTGACCCCACCGCATGGCATGTCACCCTTGGGCAGGAAGCTTGACATTTTCTGGAAGCACCGGTGTCATTTCACGGGCTTTGCCGTCGCTTTGCGCTTGTGGGGTAACACTATAGAGTTTTTCACAAAGTGTTGGAGCAACTTTGGTACCTTTTCCATTCAGGCACACTGGGAGTGAGCTGTGGGGCTGCTGCCAGGGGCTCTGCTCAGCACAGCATGGCTGGAGCTGGCCCAGGACCTCCTTCGAAAGACAGACTGGTCAGACACACAGCTATCCTGAATCATCAAGGATAATCCTATGTTCAAGTTCAAGTTCCTACCTTTCAGTTCAAGTTCAAGTTCCTACGTTCGAATTGGTGCCCGTTACCTCTTGGCCTGGATCATCAAAAATGATCCAGGACAAGAGGTAACGGGTACAAACTGGAACCTAGGAACTTCTATCAAAGCATGAGGAGGAACTTCTTTACTTTGAGGGTGGCAGAGCACTGGAACAGGCTGCCCAGGGAGGCGGTAGAGTCTCCCACCCCAGAGACATTCAAAACCCGCCTGGAGGTCATCCTGTGCAACCTGCTGTAGGTGACCCTGCTCTGGCATGGGGGTTGGGCTGGATGATCTCCAGAGCTCCTTTCCAACCCTAACCAATCTGTGATTCTGTGATCAGAGCTGTACTTCGAAATCTGTTCCTAGGAAATCGCTGCGAGAAGGAGGATGCACCTGAGGAGCACGCCTAAGATGGAGGATTGAACAAACAAGTAGCTCTTACCTGAGGAATCGGCTATCCCATGGAACAACTTCTGAGAAAGATTCTGCAACATTACTAGGGGTCCGCCAAAACATACAATTACTTGCCATGTTCCAGTTAAAGCCTAAACTATCAAGTTGGCATTTCTTTTTAAAAGTGTGTAAAGAAGCAGTAATGGGCCAAATCCTCAAGCCACTGTAAATCAACACGATTTGCTTGCCTCCGCTGGAACACCCGCTCTCTATTTCAGTTCAGGAGCTAACACACAGTATCTTAATATGCATTTAGGTTAATATTTGCACTTTGCAGGGCTAGGTAGATTGCACGGCTGGCACATATCAGACTAAATGTCACTTCCGAAAGCTAAGGGACCGAACCGGAAGCTGCCATTCAGAGGGACTACCTGACAACATGTGGAACCTCTCCGGAAAAGCCTTCCCACCTCAAGCAACTCCTTTTGATTAATCTTTCACATAGACAATACACGTTACTATTTTAAAAAGCTGAATTTTTAAGGACAGAATACCTTAACGAACAGAGGAAAATGTGAACCAATTAGCATCTTCAAGCACTCTGAGACGCAGGGAGAGAAGGCCTACATAGAGTAGCCAGGTCCCTTCAGAGACCACAGCTGTAGCCCCTCTCTGCAATGTTGCCTCCTGGCAGCTAGACCGGGTCCAACCCCAGGACCCAGACACACTGCCAGTCACTCCAGAGTGTCATTAAGATGCACGGCACCACGGCGCAATTCAAATCAATGTTTCTTTCCTGCACGTTGCAGCGGGCGAGGTAGCAAAGGTTGACGTGAAAAGTGGGAGAGCTGCCCAGTAACCGTGAGGTTTTGTATCATGCGAACTTACAAAATGGTCTGGAATAAAGAATCTGTGCAGTATTGCCTTTCACACGGTGTCTAATCTCGCACCGCTAGACAACTTCAACTACGAGTATCTGGCAGAACTCGAGATGGTTTCACAAAGACTTGTCATCCTCCTTCACCAGATCACTCTCTAGAAGGCGTGAGGGATGGGGAGTTGAAATACATCATATTAGAATGAATAGAAATGGTAATGATCGGGCTCTTCCACAACACTTCCGCTCTAAGTAATCAGTTAATTAAACCTGAATCGAGCGGGCTTGCTGGTCAGGAATACAGCAGTTGGATTGACAACAGCTTCCAGACTCCTGCTTCTCAAGGACAACATTCGGTAACCCTTATTGATGTTAAACATTAGCTTACCCTGTGAGGAACCTCCAGAAATCAAGAGGGATTGTGCTACGTGAGGAAGACTGGCAGAATCTCATACCAATTTACAAGACAAGAAAGAACAGACAAGAAAGAACCTCCAGCACTCTCGCCATGGTAAACTCGTATGCCCCCCCTCCGACACCCCCCCCCGCTTTTGCCTCCACAGATCCTGTGGTTGGCTAATTAAAGGAGGAGGTGTAACTATCAATCTAATCTCGCTTGTTCTCAAATTTACCATAATTTCCACACTTGAGAGGCTGGTGAAATGAAACAGCACTACTACACTTTCCCATTCATCAGCCGGAAGCAGAACAACTCCGAGAACCGGGCGAAAAATAATTAGGATGCGGGATCAGGTGTTGCGCGCGTGCATCTGTGCCTGTACAGGGGCACGCAGGCACATGAGCATTCATGGGAGGCAGCAGCAGTAGCACGGGGGCAGATGAGCACCACCAGTCATTTGACCTCGACAGGTGAATGCTTGCAGATGTACTCACAGCACACTTATTAGAAGAGGCCCATATGCCCGAGAAAACTGCCGTCAGATTACGCCGGAAACAACAACGGCTTTTTAAACAACTACAGCCGCCAGAACGGTACCGGCGGCAGCACTGCAGGAGCTGCTCAGGAACCGCTGGGGCAACCCCAGCGCACTGGGTGCTCAGCGCGTGGCCCTGACCCCACCGCATGGCATGTCACCCTTGGGCAGGAAGCTTGACATTTTCTGGAAGCACCGGTGTCATTTCACGGGCTTTGCCGTCGCTTTGCGCTTGTGGGGTAACACTATAGAGTTTTTCAGAAAGTGTTGGAGCAACTTTGGTACCTTTTCCATTCAGGCACACTGGGAGTGAGCTGTGGGGCTGCTGCCAGGGGCTCTGCTCAGCACAGCATGGCTGGAGCTGGCCCAGGACCTCCTTCGAAAGACAGACTGGTCAGACACACAGCTATCCTGAATCATCAAGGATAATCCTATATTCAAGTTCAAGTTCCTACCTTCCAGTTCAAGTTCAAGTTCCTACGTTCCAATTGGTGCCCGTTACCTCTTGTCCTGGATCATCAAAGATGATCCAGGACAAGAGGTAACGGGTACAAACTGGAACCTAGGAACTTCTATCAAAGCATGAGGAGGAACTTCTTTACTTTGAGGGTGGCAGAGCGCTGGAACAGGCTGCCCAGGGAGGCGGTAGAGTCTCCCACCCCAGAGACATTCAAAACCCGCCTGGAGGTCATCCTGTGCAACCTGCTGTAGGTGACCCTGCTCTGGCAGGGGGGTTGGACTGGATGATCTCCAGACCTCCTTTCCAACCCAAAGCAATCTGTGATTCTGTGATCAGAGCTGTTCTTCGAAATCTGTTCCTAGGAAATCGCTGCGAGAAGGAGGATGCACCTGAGGAGCAGGCCTAAGATGGAGGATTGAACAAACAAGTAGCTCTTACCTGAGGAATCGGCTATCCCATGGAACAACTTCTGAGAAAGATTCTGCAACATTACTAGGGGTCCGCCAAAACATACAATTACTTGCCATGTTCCAGTTAAAGCCTAAACTATCGAGTTGGCATTTCTTTTTAAAAGTGTATAAAGAAGCGGTAATGGGCCAAATCCTCAAGCCACTGTAAGTCAACACGATTTGCTTGCCTCCGCTGGAACACCCGCTCTCTATTTCAGTTCAGGAGCTAACACACAGTATCTTAATATGCATTTAGGTTAATATTTGCACTTTGCAGGGCTAGGTAGATTGCACGGCTGGCACATATCAGACTAAATGTCACGTCCGAAAGCTAAGGGACCGAACCGGAAGCTGCCATTCAGAGGGACTACCTGACAACATGTGGAACCTCTCCGGAAAAGCCTTCCCACCTCAAGCAACTCCTTTTGATTAATCTTTCACATAGACAATACACGTTATATACACCGACACACCCCCCCGGCCTTTGCCTCCACAGATCCTGTGGTTGGCTAATTAAAGGAGGAGGTGTAACTATCAATCTAATCTGGCTTGTTCTCAAATTTACCATAATTTCCACACTTGAGAGGCTGGTGAAATGAAACAGCACTACTACACTTTCCCATTCATCAGCCGGAAGCAGAACAACTCCGAGAACCGGGCGAAAAATAATTAGGATGCGGGATCAGGTGTTGCGCACGTGCATCTGTGCCTGTACAGGGGCACGCAGGCACATGAGCATTCACGGGAGGCAGCAGCAGTAGCACGGGGGCAGATGAGCACCACCAGTCATTTGACCTCGACAGGTGAATGCTTGCAGATGTACTCACAGCACACTTATTAGAAGAGGCCCAAATGCCCGAGAAAACTGCCGTCACATTACGCCGGAAACAACAACGGCTTTTTAAACAACTACAGCCACCAGAACGGTACCGGCGGCAGCACTGCAGGAGCTGCTCAGGAACCGCTGGGGCAACCCCAGCGCACCGGGTGCTCAGCGCGTGGCCCTGACCCCACCGCATGGCATGTCACCCTTGGGCAGGAAGCTTGACATTTTCTGGAAGCGCCGGTGTCATTTCACGGGCTTTGCCGTCGCTTTGCGCTTGTGGGGTAACACTATAGAGTTTTTCAGAAAGTGTTGGAGCAACTTTGGTACCTTTTCCATTCAGGCACACTGGGAGTGAGCTGTGGGGCTGCTGCCAGGGGCTCTGCTCAGCACAGCATGGCTGGAGCTGGCCCAGGACCTCCTTCGAAAGACAGACTGGTCAGACACACAGCTATCCTGAATCATCAAGGATAATCCTATGTTCAAGTTCCTACGTTCCAGTTCAAGTTCAAGTTCCTACGTTCCAATTGGTGCCCGTTACCTCTTGTCCTGGATCATCAAAGATGATCCAGGACAAGAGGTAACGGGTACAAACTGGAACCTAGGAACTTCTATCAAAGCATGAGGAGGAACTTCTTTACTTTGAGGGTGGCAGAGCGCTGGAACAGGCTGCCCAGGGAGGCGGTAGAGTCTCCGACCCCAGAAACATTCAAAACCCGCCTGGAGGTCATCCTGTGCAACCTGCTGTAGGTGACCCTGCTCTGGCAGTGGGGTTGGGCTGGATGATCTCCAGAGCTCCTTTCCAACCCTAACCAATCTGTGATTCTGTGATCAGAGCTGTTCTTCGAAATCTGTTCCTAGGAAATCGCTGCGAGAAGGAGGATGCACCTGAGGAGCAGGCCTAAGATGGAGGATTGAACAAACAAGTAGCTCTTACCTGAGGAATCGGCTATCCCATGGAACAACTTCTGAGAAAGATTCTGCAACATTACTAGGGGTCCGCCAAAACATACAATTACTTGCCATGTTCCAGTTAAAGCCTAAACTATCGAGTTGGCATTTCTTTTTAAAAGTGTATAAAGAAGCGGTAATGGGCCAAATCCTCAAGCCACTGTAAATCAACACGATTTGCTTGCCTCCGCTGGAACACCCGCTCTCTATTTCAGTTCAGGAGCTAACACACAGTATCTTAATATGCATTTAGGTTAATATTTGCACTTTGCAGGGCTAGGTAGATTGCACGGCTGGCACATATCAGACTAAATGTCACGTCCGAAAGCTAAGGGACCGAACCGGAAGCTGCCATTCAGAGGGACTACCTGACAACATGTGGAACCTCTCCGGAAAAGCCTTCCCACCTCAAGCAACTCCTTTTGATTAATCTTTCACATAGACAATACACGTTATATACACCGACACACCCCCCCGGCCTTTGCCTCCACAGATCCTGTGGTTGGCTAATTAAAGGAGGAGGTGTAACTATCAATCTAATCTGGCTTGTTCTCAAATTTACCATAATTTCCACACTTGAGAGGCTGGTGAAATGAAACAGCACTACTACACTTTCCCATTCATCAGCCGGAAGCAGAACAACTCAGAGAACCGGGCGAAAAATAATTAGGATGCGGGATCAGGTGTTGCGCGCGTGCATCTGTGCCTGTACAGGGGCACGCAGGCACATGAGCATTCACGGGAGGCAGCAGCAGTAGCACGGGGGCAGATGAGCACCACCAGTCATTTGACCTCGACAGGTGAATGCTTGCAGATGTACTCACAGCACACTTATTAGAAGAGGCCCAAATGCCCGAGAAAACTGCCGTCAGATTACGCCGGAAACAACAACGGCTTTTTAAACAACTACAGCCGCCAGAACGGTACCGGCGGCAGCACTGCAGGAGCTGCTCAGGAACCGCTGGGGCAACCCCAGCGCACCGGGTGCTCAGCGCGTGGCCCTGACCCCACCGCATGGCATGTCACCCTTGGGCAGGAAGCTTGACATTTTCTGGAAGCACCGGTGTCATTTCACGGGCTTTGCCGTCGCTTTGCGCTTGTGGGGTAACACTATAGAGTTTTTCAGAAAGTGTTGGAGCAACTTTGGTACCTTTTCCATTCAGGCACACTGGGAGTGAGCTGTGGGGCTGCTGCCAGGGGCTCTGCTCAGCACAGCATGGCTGGAGCTGGCCCAGGACCTCCTTCGAAAGACAGACTGGTCAGACACACAGCTATCCTGAATCATCAAGGATAATCCTATGTTCAAGTTCCTACGTTCCAGTTCAAGTTCAAGTTCCTACGTTCCAATTGGTGCCCGTTACCTCTTGTCCTGGATCATCAAAGATGATCCAGGACAAGAGGTAACGGGTACAAACTGGAACCTAGGAACTTCTATCAAAGCATGAGGAGGAACTTCTTTACTTTGAGGGTGGCAGAGCGCTGGAACAGGCTGCCCAGGGAGGCGGTAGAGTCTCCGACCCCAGAAACATTCAAAACCCGCCTGGAGGTCATCCTGTGCAACCTGCTGTAGGTGACCCTGCTCTGGCAGTGGGGTTGGGCTGGATGATCTCCAGAGCTCCTTTCCAACCCTAACTAATCTGTGATTCTGTGATCAGAGCTGTTCTTCGAAATCTGTTCCTAGGAAATCGCTGCGAGAAGGAGGATGCACCTGAGGAGCAGGCCTAAGATGGAGGATTGAACAAACAAGTAGCTCTTACCTGAGGAATCGGCTATCCCATGGAACAACTTCTGAGAAAGATTCTGCAACATTACTAGGGGTCCGCCAAAACATACAATTACTTGCCATGTTCCAGTTAAAGCCTAAACTATCGAGTTGTCATTTCTGTTTAAAAGTGTATAAAGAAGCGGTAATGGGCCAAATCCTCAAGCCACTGTAAATCAACACGATTTGCTTGCCTCCGCTGGAACACCCGCTCTCTATTTCAGTTCAGGAGCTAACACACAGTATCTTAATATGCATTTATGTTAATATTTGCACTTTGCAGGGCTAGGTAGATTGCACGGCTGGCACATATCAGACTAAATGTCACTTCCGAAAGCTAAGGGACCGAACCGGAAGCTGCCATTCAGAGGGACTACCTGACAACATGTGGAACCTCTCCGGAAAAGCCTTCCCACCTCAAGCAACTCCTTTTGATTAATCTTTCACATAGACAATACACGTTACTATTTTAAAAAGCTGAATTTTTAAGGACAGAATACCTTAACGAACAGAGGAAAATGTGAACCAATTAGCATCTTCAAGCACTCTGAGACGCAGGGAGAGAAGGCCTACATAGAGTAGCCAGGTCCCTTCAGAGACCACAGCTGTAGCCCCTCTCTGCAATGTTGCCTCCTGGCAGCTAGACCGGGTCCAACCCCAGGACCCAGACACACTGCCAGTCACTCCAGAGTGTCATTAAGATGCACGGCACCACGGCGCAATTCAAATCAATGTTTCTTTCCTGCACGTTGCAGCGGGCGAGGTAGCAAAGGTTGACGTGAAAAGTGGGAGAGCTGCCCAGTAACCGTGAGGTTTTGTATCATGCGAACTTACAAAATGGTCTGGAATAAAGAATCTGTGCAGTATTGCCTTTCACACGGTGTCTAATCTCGCACCGCTAGACAACTTCAACTACGAGTATCTGGCAGAACTCGAGATGGTTTCACAAAGACTTGTCATCCTCCTTCACCAGATCACTCTCTGGAAGGCGTGAGGGAGGGGGAGTTGAAATACATCATATTAGAATGAATAGAAATGGTAATGATCGGGCTCTTCCACAACACTTCCGCTCTAAGTAATCAGTTAATTAACCCTGAATCGAGCGGGCTTGCTGGTCAGGAATACAGCAGTTGGATTGACAACAGCTTCCAGACTCCTGCTTCTCAAGGACAACATTCGGTAACCCTTATTGATGTTAAACATCAGCTTACCCTGTGAGCAACCTCCAGAAATCAAGAGCGATTGTGCTACGTGAGGAAGACTGGCAGAACCTCATACCAATTTACAAGACAAGAAAGAACAGACAAGAAAGAACCTCCAGCAATCTCGCCATGGTAAAATCGTATGCCCCCCCACCGACACGCCCCCCGGCCTTTGCCTCCACAGATCCTGTGGTTGGCTAATTAAAGGAGGAGGTGTAACTATCAATCTAATCTGGCTTGTTCTCAAATTTACCATAATTTCCACACTTGAGAGGCTGGTGAAATGAAACAGCACTACTACACTTTCCCATTCATCAGCCGGAAGCAGAACAACTCCGAGAACCGGGCGAAAAATAATTAGGATGCGGGATCAGGTGTTGCGCGCGTGCATCTGTGCCTGTACAGGGGCACGCAGGCACATGAGCATTCACGGGAGGCAGCAGCAGTAGCACGGGGGCAGATGAGCACCACCAGTCATTTGACCTCGACAGGTGAATGCTTGCAGATGTACTCACAGCACACTTATTAGAAGAGGCCCAAATGCCCGAGAAAACTGCCGTCAGATTACGCCGGAAACAATAACGGCTTTTTAAACAACTACAGCCGCCAGAACGGTACCGGCGGCAGCACTGCAGGAGCTGCTCAGGAACCGCTGGGGCAACCCCAGCACACCGGGTGCTCAGCACGTGGCCCTGACCCCACCGCATGGCATGTCAGCCTTGGGCAGGAAGCTTGACATTTTCTGGAAGCACCGGTGTCATTTCACGGGCTTTGCCGTCGCTTTGCGCTTGTGGGGTAACACTATAGAGTTTTTCAGAAAGTGTTGGAGCAACTTTGGTACCTTTTCCATTCAGGCACACTGGGAGTGAGCTGTGGGGCTGCTGCCAGGGGCTCTGCTCAGCACAGCATGGCTGGAGCTGGCCCAGGACCTCCTTCGAAAGACAGACTGGTCAGACACACAGCTATCCTGAATCATCAAGGATAATCCTATGTTCAAGTTCAAGTTCCTACCTTCCAGTTCAAGTTCAAGTTCCTACGTTCCAATTGGTGCCCGTTACCTCTTGTCCTGGATCATCAAAGATGATCCAGGACAAGAGGTAACGGGTACAAACTGGAACCTAGGAACTTCTATCAAAGCATGAGGAGGAACTTCTTTACTTTGAGGGTGGCAGAGCGCTGGAACAGGCTGCCCAGGGAGGCAGTAGAGTCTCCGACCCCAGCTACATTCATAACCCGCCTGGAGGTCATCCTGTGCAACCTGCTGTAGGTGACCCTGCTCTGGCAGGGGGTTGGACTGGATGATCTCCAGAGCTCCTTTCCAACCCTAACCAATCTGTGATTCTGTGATCAGAGCTGTTCTTCGAAATCTGTTCCTAGGAAATCGCTGCGAGAAGGAGGATGCACCTGAGGAGCAGGCCTAAGATGGAGGATTGAACAAACAAGTAGCTCTTACCTGAGGAATCGGCTATCCCATGGAACAACTTCTGAGAAAGATTCTGCAACATTACTAGGGGTCCGCCAAAACATACAATTACTTGCCATGTTCCAGTTAAAGCCTAAACTATCGAGTTGGCATTTCTTTTTAAAAGTGTATAAAGAAGCGGTAATGGGCCAAATCCTCAAGCCACTCTAAATCAACACGATTTGCTTGCCTCCGCTGGAACACCCGCTCTCTATTGCAGTTCAGGAGCTAACACACAGTATCTTAATATGCATTTATGTTAATATTTGCACTTTGCAGGGCTAGGTAGATTGCACGGCTGGCACATATCAGACTAAATGTCACTTCCGAAAGCTAAGGGACCGAACCGGAAGCTGCCATTCAGAGGGACTACCTGACAACATGTGGAACCTCTCCGGAAAAGCCTTCCCACCTCAAGCAACTCCTTTTGATTAATCTTTCACATAGACAATACACCTTATATATACCGACACACCCCCCCGGCCTTTGCCTCCACAGACCCTGCGGTTGGCTAATTAAAGGAGGAGGTGTAACTATCAATCTAATCTGGCTTGTTCTCAAATTTACCATAATTTCCACACTTGAGAGGCTGGTGAAATGAAACAGCACTACTACACTTTCCCATTCATCAGCCGGAAGCAGAACAACTCCGAGAACCGGGCGAAAAATAATTAGGATGCGGGATCAGGTGTTGCGCGCGTGCATCTGTGCCTGTACAGGGGCACGCAGGCACATGAGCATTCATGGGAGGCAGCAGCAGTAGCACGGGGGGAGATGAGCACCACCAGTCATTTGACCTCGACAGGTGAATGCTTGCAGATGTACTCACAGCACACTTATTAGAAGAGGTCCAAATGCCCGAGAAAACTGCCGTCAGATTACGCCGGAAACAACAACAACTTTTTAAACAACTACAGCCGCCAGAACGGTACCGGCGGCAGCACTGCAGGAGCTGCTCAGGAACCGCTGGGGCAACCCCAGCGCACCGGGTGCTCAGCGCGTGGCCCTGACCCCACCGCATGGCATGTCACCCTTGGGCAGGAAGCTTGACATTTTCTGGAAGCACCGGTGTCATTTCACGGGCTTTGCCGTCGCTTTGCGCTTGTGGGGTAACACTATAGAGTTTTTCAGAAAGTGTTGGAGCAACTTTGGTACCTTTTCCATTCAGGCACACTGGGAGTGAGGTGTGGGGCTGCTGCCAGGGGCTCTGCTCAGCACAGCATGGCTGGAGCTGGCCCAGGACCTCCTTCGAAAGACAGACTGGTCAGACACACAGCTATCCTGAATCATCAAGGATAATCCTATGTTCAAGTTCCTACGTTCCAGTTCAAGTTCAAGTTCCTACGTTCCAATTGGTGCCTGTTACCTCTTGTCCTGGATCATCAAAGATGATCCAGGACAAGAGGTAACGGGTACAAACTGGAACCTAGGAACTTCTATCAAAGCATGAGGAGGAACTTCTTTACTTTGAGGGTGGCAGAGCGCTGGAACAGGCTGCCCAGGGAGGCAGTAGAGTCTCCGACCCCAGAGACATTCAAAACCCGCCTGGAGGTCATCCTGTGCAACCTGCTGTAGGTGACCCTGCTCTGGCAGGGGGTTGGACTGGATGATCTCCAGAGCTCCTTTCCAACCCTAACCAATCTGTGATTCTGTGATCAGAGCTGTTCTTCGAAATCTGTTCCTAGGAAATCGCTGCGAGAAGGAGGATGCACCTGAGGAGCAGGCCTAAGATGGAGGATTGAACAAACAAGTAGCTCTTACCTGAGGAATCGGCTATCCCATGGAACAACTTCTGAGAAAGATTCTGCAACATTACTAGGGGTCCGCCAAAACATACAATTACTTGCCATGTTCCAGTTAAAGCCTAAACTATCGAGTTGGCATTTCTTTTTAAAAGTGTATAAAGAAGCGGTAATGGGCCAAATCCTCAAGCCACTCTAAATCAACACGATTTGCTTGCCTCCGCTGGAACACCCGCTCTCTATTTCAGTTCAGGAGCTAACACACAGTATCTTAATATGCATTTAGGTTAATATTTGCACTTTGCAGGGCTAGGTAGATTGCACGGCTGGCACATATCAGACTAATTGTCACGTCCGAAAGCTAAGGGACCGAACCGGAAGCTGCCATTCAGAGGGACTACCTGACAACATGTGGAACCTCTCCGGAAAAGCCTTCCCACCTCAAGCAACTCCTTTTGATTAATCTTTCACATAGACAATACACGTTATATACACCGACACACCCCCCCGGCCTTTGCCTCCACAGATCCTGTGGTTGGCTAATTAAAGGAGGAGGTGTAACTATCAATCTAATCTGGCTTGTTCTCAAATTTACCATAATTTCCACACTTGAGAGGCTGGTGAAATGAAACAGCACTACTACACTTTCCCATTCATCAGCCGGAAGCAGAACAACTCAGAGAACCGGGCGAAAAATAATTAGGATGCGGGATCAGGTGTTGTGCGCGTGCATCTGTGCCTGTACAGGGGCACGCAGGCACATGAGCATTCATGGGAGGCAGCATCCGTAGCACGGGGGGAGATGAGCACCACCAGTCATTTGACCTCGACAGGTGAATGCTTGCAGATGTACTCACAGCACACTTATTAGAAGAGGCCCAAATGCCCGAGAAAACTGCCTTCAGATTACGCCGGAAACAACAACAACTTTTTAAACAACTACAGCCGCCAGAACGGTACCGGCGGCAGCACTGCAGGAGCTGCTCAGGAACCGCTGGGGCAACCCCAGCGCACCGGGTGCTCAGCGCGTGGCCCTGACCCCACCGCATGGCATGTCACCCTTGGGCAGGAAGCTTGGCATTTTCTGGAAGCACCGGTGTCATTTCACGGGCTTTGCCGTCGCTTTGCGCTTGTGGGGTAACACTATAGAGTTTTTCAGAAAGTGTTGGAGCAACTTTGGTACCTTTTCCATTCAGGCACACTGGGAGTGAGCTGTGGGGCTGCTGCCAGGGGCTCTGCTCAGCACAGCATGGCTGGAGCTGGCCCAGGACCTCCTTCGAAAGACAGACTGGTCAGACACACAGCTATCCTGAATCATCAAGGATAATCCTATGTTCAAGTTCCTACATTCCAGTTCAAGTTCAAGTTCCTACGTTCCAATTGGTGCCCGTTACCTCTTGTCCTGGATCATCAAAGATGATCCAGGACAAGAGGTAACGGGTACAAACTGGAACCTAGGAACTTCTATCAAAGCATGAGGAGGAACTTCTTTACTTTGAGGGTGGCAGAGCGCTGGAACAGGCTGCCCAGGGAGGCAGTAGAGTCTCCCACCCCAGAGACATTCAAAACCCGCCTGGAGGTCATCCTGTGCAACCTGCTGTAGGTGACCCTGCTCTGGCAGGGGGTTGGACTGGATGATCTCCAGAGCTCCTTTCCAACCCTAACCAATCTGTGATTCTGTGATCAGAGCTGTTCTTCGAAATCTGTTCCTAGGAAATCGCTGCGAGAAGGAGGATGCACCTGAGGAGCAGGCCTAAGATGGAGGATTGAACAAACAAGTAGCTCTTACCTGAGGAATCGGCTATCCCATGGAACAACTTCAGAGAAAGATTCTGCAACATTACTAGGGGTCCGCCAAAACATACAATTACTTGCCATGTTCCAGTTAAAGCCTAAACTATCGAGTTGGCATTTCTTTTTAAAAGTGTATAAAGAAGCTGTAATGGGCCAAATCCTCAAGCCACTGTAAATCAACACGATTTGCTTGCCTCCGCTGGAACACCCGCTCTCTATTTCAGTTCAGGAGCTAACACACAGTATCTTAATATGCATTTAGGTTAATATTTGCACTTTGCAGGGCTAGGTAGATTGCACGGCTGGCACATATCAGACTAAATGTCACTTCCGAAAGCTAAGGGACCGAACCGGAAGCTGCCATTCAGAGGGACTACCTGACAACATGTGGAACCTCTCCGGAAAAGCCTTCCCACCTCAAGCAACTCCTTTTGATTAATCTTTCACATAGACAATACACGTTATATACACCAACACACCCCCCCGGCCTTTGCCTCCACAGATCCTGTGGTTGGCTAATTAAAGGAGGAGGTGTAACTATCAATCTAATCTGGCTTGTTCTCAAATTTACCATAATTTCCACACTTGAGAGGCTGGTGAAATGAAACAGCACTACTACACTTTCCCATTCATCAGCCGGAAGCAGAACAACTCCGAGAACCGGGCGAAAAATAATTAGGATGCGGGATCAGGTGTTGCGCGCGTGCATCTGTGCCTGTACAGGGGCACGCAGGCACATGAGCATTCATGGGAGGCAGCAGCAGTAGCACGGGGGGAGATGAGCACCACCAGTCATTTGACCTCGACAGGTGAATGCTTGCAGATGTACTCACAGCACACTTATTAGAAGAGGCCCAAATGCCCGAGAAAACTGCCGTCAGATTACGCCGGAAAAAACAACAACTTTTTAAACAACTACAGCCGCCAGAACGGTACCGGCGGCAGCACTGCAGGAGCTGCTCAGGAACCGCTGGGGCAACCCCAGCGCACCGGGTGCTCAGCGCGTGGCCCTGACCCCACCGCATGGCATGTCACCCTTGGGCAGGAAGCTTGGCATTTTCTGGAAGCACCGGTGTCATTTCACGGGCTTTGCCGTCGCTTTGCGCTTGTGGGGTTACACTATAGAGTTTTTCAGAAAGTGTTGGAGCAACTTTGGTACCTTTTCCATTCAGGCACACTGGGAGTGAGCTGTGGGGCTGCTGCCAGGGGCTCTGCTCAGCACAGCATGGCTGGAGCTGGCCCAGGACCTCCTTCGAAAGACAGACTGGTCAGACACACAGCTATCCTGAATCATCAAGGATAATCCTATGTTCAAGTTCCTACGTTCCAGTTCAAGTTCAAGTTCCTACGTTCCAATTGGTGCCCGTTACCTCTTGTCCTGGATCATCAAAGATGATCCAGGACAAGAGGTAACGGGTACAAACTGGAACCTAGGAACTTCTATCAAAGCATGAGGAGGAACTTCTTTACTTTGAGGGTGGCAGAGCGCTGGAACAGGCTGCCCAGGGAGGCAGTAGAGTCTCCGACCCCAGAGACATTCAAAACCCGCCTGGAGGTCATCCTGTGCAACCTGCTGAAGGTGACCCTGCTCTGGCAGGGGGTTGGACTGGATGATCTCCAGAGCTCCTTTCCAACCCTAACCAATCTGTGATTCTGTGATCAGAGCTCTTCTTCAAAATCTGTTCCTAGGAAATCGCTGCGAGAAGGAGGATGCACCTGAGGAGCAGGCCTAAGATGGAGGATTGAACAAACAAGTAGCTCTTACCTGAGGAATCGGCTATCCCATGGAACAACTTCTGAGAAAGATTCTGCAACATTACTAGGGGTCCGCCAAAACATACAATTACTTGCCATGTTCCAGTTAAAGCCTAAACTATCGAGTTGGCATTTCTTTTTAAAAGTGTATAAAGAAGCGGTAATGGGCCAAATCCTCAAGCCACTCTAAATCAACACGATTTGCTTGCCTCCGCTGGAACACCCGCTCTCTATTTCAGTTCAGGAGCTAACACACACTATCTTAATATGCATTTAGGTTAATATTTGCACTTTGCAGGGCTAGGTAGATTGCACGGCTGGCACATATCAGACTAAATGTCACTTCCGAAAGCTAAGGGACCGAACCGGAAGCTGCCATTCAGAGGGACTACCTGACAACATGTGGAACCTCTCCGGAAAAGCCTTCCCACCTCAAGCAACTCCTTTTGATTAATCTTTCACATAGACAATACACGTTATATATACCGACACACCCCCCCAACCTTTGCCTCCACAGACCCTGCGGTTGACTAATTAAAGGAGGAGGTGTAACTATCAATCTAATCTGGCTTGTTCTCAAATTTACCATAATTTCCACACTTGAGAGGCTGGTGAAATGAAACAGCACTACTACACTTTCCCATTCATCAGCCGAAAGCAGAACAACTCCGAGAACCGGGCGAAAAATAATTCGGATGCGGGATCAGGTGTTGCGCGCGTGCATCTGTGCCTGTACAGGGGCACGCAGGCACATGAGCATTCATGGGAGGCAGCAGCAGTAGCACGGGGGGAGATGAGCACCACCAGTCATTTGACCTCGACAGGTGAATGCTTGCAGATGTACTCACAGCACACTTATTAGAAGAGGCCCAAATGCCCGAGAAAACTGCCGTCAGATTACGCCGGAAACAACAACAACTTTTTAAACAACTACAGCCGCCAGAACGGTACCGGCGGCAGCACTGCAGGAGCTGCTCAGGAACCGCTGGGGCAACCCCAGCGCACCGGGTGCTCAGCGCGTGGCCCTGACCCCACCGCATGGCATGTCACCCTTGGGCAGGAAGCTTGGCATTTTCTGGAAGCACCGGTGTCATTTCACGGGCTTTGCCGTCGCTTTGCGCTTGTGGGGTAACACTATAGAGTTTTTCAGAAAGTGTTGGAGCAACTTTGGTACCTTTTCCATTCAGGCACACTGGGAGTGAGCTGTGGGGCTGCTGCCAGGGGCTCTGCTCAGCACAGCATGGCTGGAGCTGGCCCAGGACCTCCTTCGAAAGACAGACTGGTCAGACACACAGCTATCCTGAATCATCAAGGATAATCCTATGTTCAAGTTCCTACGTTCCAGTTCAAGTTCAAGTTCCTACGTTCCAATTGGTGCCCGTTACCTCTTGTCCTGGATCATCAAAGATGATCCAGGACAAGAGGTAACGGGTACAAACTGGAACGTAGGAACTTCTATCAAAGCATGAGGAGGAACTTCTTTACTTTGAGGGTGGCAGAGCGCTGGAACAGGCTGCCCAGGTAGGCGGTAGAGTCTCCGACTCCAGAAACATTCAAAACCCGCCTGGAGGTCATCCTGTGCAACCTGCTGTAAGTGACCCTGCTCTGTCAGGGGGGTTGGACTGGATGATCTCCAGAGCTCCTTTCCAACCCTAACCAATCTGTGATTCTGTGATCAGAGCTGTTCTTTGAAATCTGTTCCTAGGAAATCGCTGCGAGAAGGAGGATGCACCTGAGGAGCAGGCCTAAGATGGAGGATTGAACAAACAAGTAGCTCTTACCTGAGGAATCGGCTATCCCATGGAAAAACTTCTGAGAAAGATTCTGCAACATTACTAGGGGTCCGCCAAAGCATACAATTACTTGCCATGTTCCAGTTAAAGCCTAAACTATCGAGTTGGCATTTCTTTTTAAAAGTGTATAAAGAAGCGGTAATGGGCCAAATCCTCAAGCCACTGTAAATAAACACGATTTGCTTGCCTCTGCTGGAACACCCGCTCTCTATTTCAGTTCAGGAGCTAACACACAGTATCTTAATATGCATTTAGGTTAATATTTGCACTTTGCAGGGCTAGGTAGATTGCACGGCTGGCACATATCAGACTAAATGTCACTTCCAAAAGCTAAGGGACCGAACCGGAAGCTGCCATTCAGAGGGACTACCTGACAACATGTGGAACCTCTCCGGAAAAGCCTTCCCACCTCAAGCAACTCCTTTTGATTAATCTTTCACATAGACAATGCACCTTATATACACCGACACACCCCCCCGGCCTTTGCCTCCACAGATCCTGTGGTTGGCTAATTAAAGGAGGAGGTGTAACTATCAATCTAATCTGGCTTGTTCTCAAATTTACCATAATTTCCACACTTGAGAGGCTGGTGAAATGAAACAGCACCACTACACTTTCCCATTCATCAGCCGGAAGCAGAACAACTCAGAGAACCGGGCGAAAAATAATTAGGATGCGGGATCAGGTGTTGCGCGCGTGCATCTGTGCCTGTACAGGGGCACGCAGGCACATGAGCATTCACGGGAGGCAGCAGCAGTAGCACGGGGGCAGATGAGCACCACCAGTCATTTGACCTCGACAGGTGAATGCTTGCAGATGTACTCACAGCACACTTATTAGAAGAGGCCCAAATGCCCGAGAAAACTGCCGTCAGATTACGCCGGAAACAACAACGGCTTTTTAAACAACTACAGCCGCCAGAACGGTACCGGCGGCAGCACTGCAGGAGCTGCTCAGGAACCGCTGGGGCAACCCCAGCGCACCGGGTGCTCAGCGCGTGGCCCTGACCCCACCGCATGGCATGTCACCCTTGGGCAGGAAGCTTGACATTTTCTGGAAGCACCGGTGTCATTTCACGGGCTTTGCCGTCGCTTTGCGCTTGTGGGGTAACACTATAGAGTTTTTCAGAAAGTGTTGGAGCAACTTTGGTACCTTTTCCATTCAGGCACACTGGGAGTGAGCTGTGGGGCTGCTGCCAGGGGCTCTGCTCAGCACAGCATGGCTGGAGCTGGCCCAGGACCTCCTTCGAAAGACAGACTGGTCAGACACACAGCTATCCTGAATCATCAAGGATAATCCTATGTTCAAGTTCAAGTTCCTACCTTCCAGTTCAAGTTCAAGTTCCTACGTTCCAATTGGTGCCCGTTACCTCTTGTCCTGGATCATCAAAGATGATCCAGGACAAGAGGTAACGGGTACAAACTGGAACCTAGGAACTTCTATCAAAGCATGAGGAGGAACTTCTTTACTTTGAGGGTGGCAGAGCGCTGGAACAGGCTTCCCAGGGAGGCGGTAGAGTCTCCGACCCCAGAGACATTCAAAACCCGCCTGGAGGTCATCCTGTGCAACCTGCTGTAGGTGACCCTGCTCTGGCAGGGGGGTTGGGCTGGATGATCTCCAGAGCTCCTTTCCAACCCTAACCAATCTGTGATTCTGTGATCAGAGCTGTTCTTCGAAATCTGTTCCTAGGAAATCGCTGCGAGAAGGAGGATGCACCTGAGGAGCAGGCCTAAGATGGAGGATTGAACAAACAAGTAGCTCTTACCTGAGGAATCGGCTATCCCATGGAACAACTTCTGAGAAAGATTCTGCAACATTACTAGGGGTCCGCCAAAACATACAATTACTTGCCATGTTCCAGTTAAAGCCTAAACTATCGAGTTGGCATTTCTTTTTAAAAGTGTATAAAGAAGCGGTAATGGGCCAAATCCGCAAGCCACTGTAAATCAACACGATTTGCTTGCCTCCGCTGGAACACCCGCTCTCTATTTCAGTTCAGGAGCTAACACACAGTATCTTAATATGCATTTATGTTAATATTTGCACTTTGCGGGGCTAGGTAGATTGCACGGCTGGCACATATCAGACTAAATGTCACTTCCAAAAGCTAAGGGACCGAACCGGAAGCTGCCATTCAGAGGGACTACCTGACAACATGTGGAACCTCTCCGGAAAAGCCTTCCCACCTCAAGCAACTCCTTTTGATTAATCTTTCACATAGACAATGCACCTTATATACACCGACACACCCCCCCGGCCTTTGCCTCCACAGATCCTGTGGTTGGCTAATTAAAGGAGGAGGTGTAACTATCAATCTAATCTGGCTTGTTCTCAAATTTACCATAATTTCCACACTTGAGAGGCTGGTGAAATGAAACAGCACCACTACACTTTCCCATTCATCAGCCGGAAGCAGAACAACTCAGAGAACCGGGCGAAAAATAATTAGGATGCGGGATCAGGTGTTGCGCGCGTGCATCTGTGCCTGTACAGGGGCACGCAGGCACATGAGCATTCACGGGAGGCAGCAGCAGTAGCACGGGGGCAGATGAGCACCACCAGTCATTTGACCTCGACAGGTGAATGCTTGCAGATGTACTCACAGCACACTTATTAGAAGAGGCCCAAATGCCCGAGAAAACTGCCGTCAGATTACGCCGGAAACAACAACGGCTTTTTAAACAACTACAGCCGCCAGAACGGTACCGGCGGCAGCACTGCAGGAGCTGCTCAGGAACCGCTGGGGCAACCCCAGCGCACCGGGTGCTCAGCGCGTGGCCCTGACCCCACCGCATGGCATGTCACCCTTGGGCAGGAAGCTTGACATTTTCTGGAAGCACCGGTGTCATTTCACGGGCTTTGCCGTCGCTTTGCGCTTGTGGGGTAACACTATAGAGTTTTTCAGAAAGTGTTGGAGCAACTTTGGTACCTTTTCCATTCAGGCACACTGGGAGTGAGCTGTGGGGCTGCTGCCAGGGGCTCTGCTCAACACAGCATGGCTGGAGCTGGCCCAGGACCTCCTTCGAAAGACAGACTGGTCAGACACACAGCTATCCTGAATCATCAAGGATAATCCTATGTTCAAGTTCAAGTTCCTACCTTCCAGTTCAAGTTCAAGTTCCTACGTTCCAATTGGTGCCCGTTACCTCTTGTCCTGGATCATCAAAGATGATTTTTGATGATCCAGGACAAGAGGTAACGGGTACAAACTGGAACCTAGGAACTTCTATCAAAGCATGAGGAGGAACTTCTTTACTTTGAGGGTGGCAGAGCGCTGGAACAGGCTGCCCAGGGAGGCGGTAGAGTCTCCCACCCCAGAGACATTCAAAACCCGCCTGGAGGTCATCCTGTGCAACCTGCTGTAGGTGACCCTGCTCTGGCAGGGGGGTTGGACTACATGATCTCCAGAGCTCCTTTCCAACCCTAACCAATCTGTGATTCTGTGATCAGAGCTGTTCTTCGAAATCTGTTCCTAGGAAATCGCTGCAAGGAGGATGCACCTGAGGAGCAGGCCTAAGATGGAGGATTGAACAAACAAGTAGCTCTTACCTGAGGAATCGGCTATCCCATGGAACAACTTCTGAGAAAGATTCTGCAACATTACTAGGGGTCCGCCAAAACATACAATTACTTGCCATGTTCCAGTTAAAGCCTAAACTATCGAGTTGGCATTTCTTTTTAAAAGTGTATAAAGAAGCGGTAATGGGCCAAATCTGCAAGCCACTGTAAATCAACACGATTTGCTTGCCTCCGCTGGAACACCCGCTCTCTATTTCAGTTCAGGAGCTAACACACAGTATCTTAATATGCATTTATGTTAATATTTGCACTTTGCGGGGCTAGGTAGATTGCACGGCTGGCACATATCAGACTAAATGTCACTTCCGAAAGCTAAGGGACCGAACCGGAAGCTGCCATTCAGAGGGACTACCTGACAACATGTGGAACCTCTCCGGAAAAGCCTTCCCACCTCAAGCAACTCCTTTTGATTAATCTTTCACATAGACAATACACGTTATATACACCAACACACCCCACCGGCCTTTGCCTCCACAGATCCTGTGGTTGGCTAATTAAAGGAGGAGGTGTAACTATCAATCTAATCTGGCTTGTTCTCAAATTTACCATAATTTCCACACTTGAGAGGCTGGTGAAATGAAACAGCACTACTACACTTTCCCATTCATCAGCCGGAAGCAGAACAACTCAGAGAACCGGGCGAAAAATAATTAGGATGCGGGATCAGGTGTTGCGCGCGTGCATCTGTGCCTGTACAGGGGCACGCAGGCACATGAGCATTCACGGGAGGCAGCAGCAGTAGCACGGGGGCAGATGAGCACCACCAGTCATTTGACCTCGACAGGTGAATGCTTGCAGATGTACTCACAGCACACTTATTAGAAGAGGCCCAAATGCCCGAGAAAACTGCCGTCAGATTACGCCGGAAACAACAACGGCTTTTTAAACAACTGCAGCCGCCAGAACGGTACCGGCGGCAGCACTGCAGGAGCTGCTCAGGAACCGCTGGGGCAACCCCAGCGCACCAGGTGCTCAGCGCGTGGCCCTGACCCCACCGCATGGCATGTCACCCTTGGGCAGGAAGCTTGACATTTTCTGGAAGCACCGGTGTCATTTCACGGGCTTTGCCGTCGCTTTGCGCTTGTGGGGTAACACTATAGAGTTTTTCAGAAAGTGTTGGAGCAACTTTGGTACCTTTTCCATTCAGGCACACTGGGAGTGAGCTGTGGGGCTGCTGCCAGGGGCTCTGCTCAGCACAGCATGGCTGGAGCTGGCCCAGGACCTCCTTCGAAAGACAGACTGGTCAGACACACAGCTATCCTGAATCATCAAGTATAATCCTATGTTCAAGTTCAAGTTCCTACCTTCCAGTTCAAGTTCAAGTTCCTACGTTCCAATTGGTGCCCGTTACCTCTTGTCCTGGATCATCAAAGATGATTTTTGACGATCCAGGACAAGAGGTAACGGGTACAAACTGGAACCTAGGAACTTCTATCAAAGCATGAGGAGGAACTTCTTTACTTTGAGGGTGGCAGAGCGCTGGAACAGGCTGCCCAGGGAGGCGGTAGAGTCTCCCACCCCAGAGACATTCAAAACCCGCCTGGAGGTCATCCTGTGCAACCTGCTGTAGGTGACCCTGCTCTGGCAGGGGGGTTGGACTACATGATCTCCAGAGCTCCTTTCCAACCCTAACCAATCTGTGATTCTGTGATCAGAGCTGTTCTTCGAAATCTGTTCCTAGGAAATCGCTGCGAGGAGGATGCACCTGAGGAGCAGGCCTAAGATGGAGGATTGAACAAACAAGTAGCTCTTACCTGAGGAATCGGCTATCCCATGGAACAACTTCTGAGAAAGATTCTGCAACATTACTAGGGGTCCGCCAAAACATACAATTACTTGCCATGTTCCAGTTAAAGCCTAAACTATCGAGTTGGCATTTCTTTTTAAAAGTGTATAAAGAAGCGGTAATGGGCCAAATCCTCAAGCCACTCTAAATCAACACGATTTGCTTGCCTCCGCTGGAACACCCGCTCTCTATTTCAGTTCAGGAGCTAACACACAGTATCTTAATATGCATTTAGGTTAATATTTGCACTTTGCAGGGCTAGGTAGATTGCACGGCTGGCACATATCAGACTAAATGTCACTTCCGAAAGCTAAGGGACCGAACCGGAAGCTGCCATTCAGAGGGACTACCTGACAACATGTGGAACCTCTCCGGAAAAGCCTTCCCACCTCAAGCAACTCCTTTTGATTAATCTTTCACATAGACAATACACCTTATATACACCGACACAACCCCCCGGCCTTTGCCTCCACAGATCCTGTGGTTGGCTAATTAAAGGAGGAGGTGTAACTATCAATCTAATCTGGCTTGTTCTCAAATTTACCATAATTTCCACACTTGAGAGGCTGGTGAAATGAAACAGCACTACTACACTTTCCCATTCATCAGCCGGAAGCAGAACAACTCCGAGAACCGGGCGAAAAATAATTAGGATGCGGGATCAGGTGTTGCGCGCGTGCATCTGTGCCTGTACAGGGGCACGCAGGCACATGAGCATTCACGGGAGGCAGCAGCAGTAGCACGGGGGCAGATGAGCACCACCAGTCGTTTGACCTCGACAGGTGAATGCTTGCAGATGTACTCACAGCACACTTATTAGAAGAGGCCCAAATGCCCGAGAAAACTGCCGTCAGATTACGCCGGAAACAACAACGGCTTTTTAAACAACTACAGCCGCCAGAACGGTACCGGCGGCAGCACTGCAGGAGCTGCTCAGGAACCGCTGGGGCAACCCCAGCGCACCGGGTGCTCAGCGCGTGGCCCTGACCCCACCGCATGGCATGTCACCCTTGGGCAGGAAGCTTGACATTTTCTGGAAGCACCGGTGTCATTTCACGGGCTTTGCCGTCGCTTTGCGCTTGTGGGGTAACACTATAGAGTTTTTCACAAAGTGTTGGAGCAACTTTGGTACCTTTTCCATTCAGGCACACTGGGAGTGAGCTGTGGGGCTGCTGCCAGGGGCTCTGCTCAGCACAGCATGGCTGGAGCTGGCCCAGGACCTCCTTCGAAAGACAGACTGGTCAGACACACAGCTATCCTGAATCATCAAGGATAATCCTATGTTCAAGTTCAAGTTCCTACCTTCCAGTTCAAGTTCAAGTTCCTACCTTCCAGTTCAAGTTCAAGTTCCTACGTTCCAATTGGTGCCCGTTACCTCTTGGCCTGGATCATCAAAGATGATGATCATCAAAGATGATCCAGGACAAGAGGTAACGGGTACAAACTGGAACCTAGGAACTTCTATCAAAGCATGAGGAGGAACTTCTTTACTTTGAGGGTGGCAGAGCGCTGGAACAGGCTTCCCGGGGAGGCGGTAGAGTCTCCGACCCCAGAGACATTCAAAACCCGCCTGGAGGTCATCCTGTGCAACCTGCTGTAGGTGACCCTGCTCTGGCAGGGGGGTTGGACTAGATGATCTCCAGAGCCCCTTTCCAACCCTAACCAATCTGTGATTCTGTGATCAGAGCTGTTCTTCGAAATCTGTTCCTAGGAAATCGCTGCGAGAAGGAGGATGCACCTGAGGAGCAGGCCTAAGATGGAGGATTGAACAAACAAGTAGCTCTTACCTGAGGAATCGGCTATCCCATGGAACAACTTCTGAGAAAGTTTCTGCAACATTACTAGGGGTCCGCCAAAACATACAATTTCTTGCCATGTTCCAGTTAAAGCCTAAACTATCGAGTTGGCATTTCTTTTTAAAAGTGTATAAAGAAGCTGTAATGGGCCAAATCCGCAAGCCACTGTAAATCAACACGATTTGCTTGCCTCCGCTGGAACACCCGCTCTCTATTTCAGTTCAGGAGCTAACACACAGTATCTTAATATGCATTTAGGTTAATATTTGCACTTTGCAGGGCTAGGTAGATTGCACGGCTGGCACATATCAGACTAAATGTCACTTCCGAAAGCTAAGGGACCGAACCGGAAGCTGCCATTCAGAGGGACTACCTGACAACATGTGGAACCTCTCCGGAAAAGCCTTCCCACCTCAAGCAACTCCTTTTGATTAATCTTTCACATAGACAATACACGTTATATACACCGACACACCCCCCCGGCCTTTGCCTCCACAGATCCTGTGGTTGGCTAATTAAAGGAGGAGGTGTAACTATCAATCTAATCTGGCTTGTTCTCAAATTTACCATAATTTCCACACTTGAGAGGCTGGTGAAATGAAACAGCACTACTACACTTTCCCATTCATCAGCCGGAAGCAGAACAACTCCGAGAACCGGGCGAAAAATAATTAGGATGCGGGATCAGGTGTTGCGCGCGTGCATCTGTGCCTGTACAGGGGCACGCAGGCACATGAGCATTCACGGGAGGCAGCAGCAGTAGCACGGGGGCAGATGAGCACCACCAGTCATTTGACCTCGACAGGTGAATGCTTGCAGATGTACTCACAGCACACTTATTAGAAGAGGCCCAAATGCCCGAGAAAACTGCCGTCAGATTACGCCGGAAACAACAACGGCTTTTTAAACAACTACAGCCGCCAGAACGGTACCGGCGGCAGCACTGCAGGAGCTGCTCAGGAACCGCTGGGGCAACCCCAGCGCACCGGGTGCTCAGCGCGTGGCCCTGACCCCACCGCATGGCATGTCACCCTTGGGCAGGAAGCTTGAGATTTTCTGGAAGCACCGGTGTCATTTCACGGGCTTTGCCGTCGCTTTGCGCTTGTGGGGTAACACTATAGAGTTTTTCAGAAAGTGTTGGAGCAACTTTGGTACCTTTTCCATTCAGGCACACTGGGAGTGAGCTGTGGGGCTGCTGCCAGGGGCTCTGCTCAACACAGCATGGCTGGAGCTGGCCCAGGACCTCCTTCGAAAGACAGACTGGTCAGACACACAGCTATCCTGAATCATCAAGGATAATCCTATGTTCAAGTTCAAGTTCCTACCTTCCAGTTCAAGTTCAAGTTCCTACGTTCCAATTGGTGCCCGTTACCTCTTGTCCTGGATCATCAAAGATGATCCAGGACAAGAGGTAACGGGTACAAACTGGAACCTAGGAACTTCTATCAAAGCATGAGGAGGAACTTCTTTACTTTGAGGGTGGCAGAGCGCTGGAACAGGCTGCCCGGTGATGCAGTAGAGTCTCCGACCCCAGAGACATTCAAAACCCGCCTGGAGGTCATCCTGTGCAACCTGCTGTAGGTGACCCTGCTCTGGCAGGGGGGTTGGGCTGGATGATCTCCAGAGGTCCTTTCCAACCCTAACTAATCTGTGATTCTGTGATCAGAGCTGTTCTTCGAAATCTGTTCCTAGGAAATCGCTGTGAGAAGGAGGATGCACCTGAGGAGCAGGCCTAAGATGGAGGATTGAACAAACAAGTAGCTCTTACCTGAGGAATCGGCTATCCCATGGAACAACTTCTGAGAAAGATTCTGCAACATTACTAGGGGTCCGCCAAAGCATACAATTACTTGCCATGTTCCAGTTAAAGCCTAAACTATCGAGTTGGCATTTCTTTTTAAAAGTGTATAAAGAAGCGGTAATGGGCCAAATCCTCAAGCCACTGTAAATAAACACGATTTGCTTGCCTCCGCTGGAACACCCGCTCTCTATTTCAGTTCAGGAGCTAACACACAGTATCTTAATATGCATTTAGGTTAATATTTGCACTTTGCAGGGCTAGGTAGATTGCACGGCTGGCACATATCAGACTAAATGTCACTTCCGAAAGCTAAGGGACCGAACCGGAAGCTGCCATTCAGAGGGACTACCTGACAACATGTGGAACCTCTCCGGAAAAGCCTTCCCACCTCAAGCAACTCCTTTTGATTAATCTTTCACATAGACAATACACCTTATATACACCGACACACCCCCCCGGCCTTTGCCTCCACAGATCCTGTGGTTGGCTAATTAAAGGAGGAGGTGTAACTATCAATCTAATCTGGCTTGTTCTCAAATTTACCATAATTTCTACACTTGAGAGGCTGGTGAAATGAAACAGCACCACTACACTTTCCCATTCATCAGCCGGAAGCAGAACAACTCCGAGAACCGGGCGAAAAATAATTAGGATGCGGGATCAGGTGTTGCGCGCGTGCATCTGTGCCTGTACAGGGGCACGCAGGCACATGAGCATTCACGGGAGGCAGCAGCAGTAGCACGGGGGCAGATGAGCACCACCAGTCATTTGACCTCGACAGGTGAATGCTTGCAGATGTACTCACAGCACACTTATTAGAAGAGGCCCAAATGCCCGAGAAAACTGCCGTCAGATTACGCCGGAAACAACAACGGCTTTTTAAACAACTACAGCCGCCAGAACGGTACCGGCGGCAGCACTGCAGGAGCTGCTGAGGAACCGCTGGGGCAACCCCAGCGCACCGGGTGCTCAGCGCGTGGCCCTGACCCCACCGCATGGCATGTCACCCTTGGGCAGGAAGCTTGACATTTTCTGGAAGCACCGGTGTCATTTCACGGGCTTTGCCGTCGCTTTGCGCTTGTGGGGTAACACTATAGAGTTTTTCACAAAGTGTTGGAGCAACTTTGGTACCTTTTCCATTCAGGCACACTGGGAGTGAGCTGTGGGGCTGCTGCCAGGGGCTCTGCTCAGCACAGCATGGCTGGAGCTGGCCCAGGACCTCCTTCGAAAGACAGACTGGTCAGACACACAGCTATCCTGAATCATCAAGGATAATCCTATGTTCAAGTTCAAGTTCCTACCTTCCAGTTCAAGTTCAAGTTCCTACGTTCCAATTGGTGCCCGTTACCTCTTGACCTGGATCATCAAAGATGATGATCATCAAAGATGATCCAGGACAAGAGGTAACGGGTACAAACTGGAACCTAGGAACTTCTATCAAAGCACGAGGAGGAACTTCTTTACTTTGAGGGTGGCAGAGCGCTGGAACAGGCTTCCCGGGGAGGCGGTAGAGTCTCCGACCCCAGAGACATTCAAAACCCGCCTGGAGGTCATCCTGTGCAACCTGCTGTAGGTGACCCTGCTCTGGCAGGGGGGTTGGACTACATGATCTCCAGAGCTCCTTTCCAACCCTAACCAATCTGTGATTCTGTGATCAGAGCTGTTCTTCGAAATCTGTTCCTAGGAAATCGCTGCGAGAAGGAGGATGCACCTGAGGAGCAGGCCTAAGATGGAGGATTGAACAAACAAGTAGCTCTTACCTGAGGAATCGGCTATCCCATGGAACAACTTCTGAGAAAGATTCTGCAACATTACTAGGGGTCCGCCAAAACACAGAATTACTTGCCATGTTCCAGTTAAAGCCTAAACTATCGAGTTGGCATTTCTTTTTAAAAGTGTATAAAGAAGCGGTAATGGGCCAAATCCGCAAGCCACTGTAAATCAACACGATTTGCTTGCCTCCGCTGGAACACCCGCTCTCTATTTCAGTTCAGGAGCTAACACACAGTATCTTAATATGCATTTAGGTTAATATTTGCACTTTGCGGGGCTAGGTAGATTGCACGGCTGGCACATATCAGACTAAATGTCACTTCCGAAAGCTAAGGGACCGAACCGGAAGCTGCCATTCAGAGGGACTACCTGACAACATGTGGAACCTCTCCGGAAAAGCCTTCCCACCTCAAGCAACTCCTTTTGATTAATCTTTCACATAGACAATACACGTTATATACACCGACACACCCCCCCGGCCTTTGCCTCCACAGATCCTGTGGTTGGCTAATTAAAGGAGGAGGTGTAACTATCAATCTAATCTCGCTCGTTCTCAAATTTACCATAATTTCCACACTTGAGAGGCTGGTGAAATGAAACAGCACTACTACACTTTCCCATTCATCAGCCGGAAGCAGAACAACTCAGAGAACCGGGCAAAAAATAATTAGGATGCGGGATCAGGTGTTGCGCGCGTGCATCTGTGCCTGTACAGGGGCACGCAGGCACATGAGCATTCACGGGAGGCAGCAGCAGTAGCACGGGGGCAGATGAGCACCACCAGTCATTTGACCTCGACAGGTGAATGCTTGCAGATGTACTCACAGCACACTTATTAGAAGAGGCCCAAATGCCCGAGAAAACTGCCGTCAGATTACGCCGGAAACAACAACGGCTTTTTAAACAACTACAGCCGCCAGAACGGTACCGGCGGCAGCACTGCAGGAGCTGCTCAGGAACCGCTGGGGCAACCCCAGCGCACCGGGTGCTCAGCGCGTGGCCCTGACCCCACCGCATGGCATGTCACCCTTGGGCAGGAAGCTTGACATTTTCTGGAAGCACCGGTGTCATTTCACGGGCTTTGCCGTCGCTTTGCGCTTGTGGGGTAACACTATAGAGTTTTTCAGAAAGTGTTGGAGCAACTTTGGTACCTTTTCCATTCAGGCACACTGGGAGTGAGCTGTGGGGCTGCTGCCAGGGGCTCTGCTCAGCACAGCATGGCTGGAGCTGGCCCAGGACCTCCTTCGAAAGACAGACTGGTCAGACACACAGCTATCCTGAATCATCAAGGATAATCCTATGTTCAAGTTCAAGTTCCTACCTTCCAGTTCAAGTTCAAGTTCCTACGTTCCAATTGGTGCCCGTTACCTCTTGTCCTGGATCATCAAAGATGATCCAGGACAAGAGGTAACGGGTACAAACTGGAACCTAGGAACTTCTATCAAAGCATGAGGAGGAACTTCTTTACTTTGAGGGTGGCAGAGCGCTGGAACAGGCTTCCCAGGGAGGCGGTAGAGTCTCCGACCCCAGAGACATTCAAAACCCGCCTGGAGGTCATCCTGTGCAACCTGCTGTAGGTGACCCTGCTCTGGCAGGGGGGTTGGGCTGGATGATCTCCAGAGCTCCTTTCCAACCCTAACCAATCTGTGATTCTGTGATCAGAGCTGTTCTTCGAAATCTGTTCCTAGGAAATCGCTGCGAGAAGGAGGATGCACCTGAGGAGCAGGCCTAAGATGGAGGATTGAACAAACAAGTAGCTCTTACCTGAGGAATCGGCTATCCCATGGAACAACTTCTGAGAAAGATTCTGCAACATTACTAGGGGTCCGCCAAAACATACAATTACTTGCCATGTTCCAGTTAAAGCCTAAACTATCGAGTTGGCATTTCTTTTTAAAAGTGTATAAAGAAGCGGTAATGGGCCAAATCCGCAAGCCACTGTAAATCAACACGATTTGCTTGCCTCCGCTGGAACACCCGCTCTCTATTTCAGTTCAGGAGCTAACACACACTATCTTAATATGCATTTAGGTTAATATTTGCACTTTGCAGGGCTAGGTAGATTGCACGGCTGGCACATATCAGACTAAATGTCACTTCCGAAAGCTAAGGGACCGAACCGGAAGCTGCCATTCAGAGGGACTACCTGACAACATGTGGAACCTCTCCGGAAAAGCCTTCCCACCTCAAGCAACTCCTTTTGATTAATCTTTCACATAGACAATACACGTTATATACACCGACACACCCCCCCGTCCTTTGCCTCCACAGATCCTGTGGTTGGCTAATTAAAGGAGGAGGTGTAACTATCAATCTAATCTGGCTTGTTCTCAAATTTACCATAATTTCCACACTTGAGAGGCTGGTGAAATGAAACAGCACTACTACACTTTCCCATTCATCAGCCGGAAGCAGAACAACTCCGAGAACCGGGCGAAAAATAATTAGGATGCGGGATCAGGTGTTGCGTGCGTGCATCTGTGCCTGTACAGGGGCACGCTGGCACATGAGCATTCACGGGAGGCAGCAGCAGTAGCACGGGGGCAGATGAGCACCACCAGTCATTTGACCTCGACAGGTGAATGCTTGCAGATGTACTCACAGCACACTTATTAGAAGAGGCCCAAATGCCCGAGAAAACTGCCGTCAGATTACGCCGGAAACAACAACGGCTTTTTAAACAACTACAGCCGCCAGAACGGTACCGGCGGCAGCACTGCAGGAGCTGCTCAGGAACCGCTGGGGCAACCCCAGCGCACCGGGTGCTCAGCGCGTGGCCCTGACCCCACCGCATGGCATGTCACCCTTGGGCAGGAAGCTTGACATTTTCTGGAAGCACCGGTGTCATTTCACGGGCTTTGCCGTTGCTTTGCGCTTGTGGGGTAACACTATAGAGTTTTTCAGAAAGTGTTGGAGCAACTTTGGTACCTTTTCCATTCAGGCACACTGGGAGTGAGCTGTGGGGCTGCTGCCAGGGGCTCTGCTCAGCACAGCATGGCTGGAGCTGGTCCAGGACCTCCTTCGAAAGACAGACTGGTCAGACACACAGCTATCCTGAATCATCAAGGATAATCCTATGTTCAAGTTCAAGTTCCTACCTTCCAGTTCAAGTTCAAGTTCCTACGTTCCAATTGGTGCCCGTTACCTCTTGTCCTGGATCATCAAAGATGATCCAGGACAAGAGGTAACGGGTACAAACTGGAACCTAGGAACTTCTATCAAAGCATGAGGAGGAACTTCTTTACTTTGAGGGTGGCAGAGCGCTGGAACAGGCTGCCCAGGGAGGCGGTAGAGTCTCCCACCCCAGAGACATTCAAAACCCGCCTGGAGGTCATCCTGTGCAACCTGCTGTAGGTGACCCTGCTCTGGCAGGGGGGTTGCACTACATGATCTCCAGAGGTCCTTTCCAACCCTAACCAATCTGTGATTCTGTGATCAGAGCTGTTCTTCGAAATCTGTTCCTAGGAAATCGCTGCAAGAAGGAGGATGCACCTGAGGAGCAGGCCTAAGATGGAGGATTGAACAAACAAGTAGCTCTTACCTGAGGAATCGGCTATCCCATGGAACAACTTCTGAGAAAGATTCTGCAACATTACTAGGGGTCCGCCAAAACATACAATTACTTGCCATGTTCCAGTTAAAGCCTAAACTATCAAGTTGGCATTTCTTTTTAAAAGTGTATAAAGAAGCGGTAATGGGCCAAATCCTCAAGCCACTCTAAATCAACACGATTTGCTTGCCTCCGCTGGAACACCCGCTCTCTATTGCAGTTCAGGAACTAACACACAGTATCTTAATATGCATTTAGGTTAATATTTGCACTTTGCAGGGCTAGGTAGATTGCACGGCTGGCACATATCAGACTAAATGTCACTTCCGAAAGCTAAGGGACCGAACCGGAAGCTGCCATTCAGAGGGACTACCTGACAACTTGTGGAACCTCTCCGGAAAAGCCTTCCCACCTCAAGCAACTCCTTTTGATTAATCTTTCACATAGACAATACACGTTATATACACCGACACACCCCCCCGGCCTTTGCCTCCACAGATCCTGTGGTTGGCTAATTAAAGGAGGAGGTGTAACTATCAATCTAATCTGGCTTGTTCTCAAATTTACCATAATTTCCACACTTGAGAGGCTGGTGAAATGAAACAGCACTACTACACTTTCCCATTCATCAGCCGGAAGCAGAACAACTCCGAGAACCGGGCGAAAAATAATTAGGATGCGGGATCAGGTGTTGCGCGCGTGCATCTGTGCCTGTACAGGGGCACGCAGGCACATGAGCATTCACGGGAGGCAGCAGCAGTAGCACGGGGGCAGATGAGCACCACCAGTCATTTGACCTCGACAGGTGAATGCTTGCAGATGTACTCACAGCACACTTATTCGAAGAGGCCCAAATGCCCGAGAAAACTGCCGTCAGATTACGCCGGAAACAACAACGGCTTTTTAAACAACTACAGCCGCCAGAACGGTACCGGCGGCAGCACTGCAGGAGCTGCTCAGGAACCGCTGGGGCAACCCCAGCGCACCGGGTGCTCAGCGCGTGGCCCTGACCCCACCGCATGGCATGTCACCCTTGGGCAGGAAGCTTGACATTTTCTGGAAGCACCGGTGTCATTTCACGGGCTTTGCCGTCGCTTTGCGCTTGTGGGGTAACACTATAGAGTTTTTCAGAAAGTGTTGGAGCAACTTTGGTACCTTTTCCATTCAGGCACACTGGGAGTGAGCTGTGGGGCTGCTGCCAGGGGCTCTGCTCAGCACAGCATGGCTGGAGCTGGTCCAGGACCTCCTTCGAAAGACAGACTGGTCAGACACACAGCTATCCTGAATCATCAAGGATAATCCTATGTTCAAGTTCAAGTTCCTACCTTCCAGTTCAAGTTCAAGTTCCTACGTTCCAATTGGTGCCCGTTACCTCTTGTCCTGGATCATCAAAGATGATCCAGGACAAGAGGTAACGGGTACAAACTGGAACCTAGGAACTTCTATCAAAGCATGAGGAGGAACTTCTTTACTTTGAGGGTGGCAGAGCGCTGGAACAGGCTGCCCAGGGAGGCGGTAGAGTCTCCGACCCCAGAGACATTCAAAACCCGCCTGGAGGTCATCCTGTGCAACCTGCTGTAGGTGACCCTGCTCTGGCAGGGGGGTTGGGCTGGATGATCTCCAGAGCTCCTTTCCAACCCTAACCAATCTATGATTCTGTGATCAGAGCTGTTCTTTGAAATCTGTTCCTAGGAAATCGCTGCGAGAAGGAGGATGCACCTGAGGATCAGGCCTAAGATGGAGGATTGAACAAACAAGTAGCTCTTACCTGAGGAATCGGCTATCCCATGGAACAACTTCTGAGAAAGATTCTGCAACATTACTAGGGGTCCGCCAAAACATACAATTACTTGCCATGTTCCAGTTAAAGCCTAAACTATCGAGTTGGCATTTCTTTTTAAAAGTGTATAAAGAAGCGGTAATGGGCCAAATCCGCAAGCCACTGTAAATCAACACGATTTGCTTGCCTCCGCTGGAACACCCGCTCTCTATTTCAGTTCAGGAGCTAACACACAGTATCTTAATATGCATTTAGGTTAATATTTGCACTTTGCAGGGCTAGGTAGATTGCACGGCTGGCACATATCAGACTAAATGTCACTTCCGAAAGCTAAGGGACCGAACCGGAAGCTGCCATTCAGAGGGACTACCTGACAACATGTGGAACCTCTCCGGAAAAGCCTTCCCACCTCAAGCAACTCCTTTTGATTCATCTTTCACATAGACAATACACGTTATATACACCGACACACCCCCCCGTCCTTTGCCTCCACAGATCCTGTGGTTGGCTAATTAAAGGAGGAGGTGTAACTATCAATCTAATCTGGCTTGTTCTCAAATTTACCATAATTTCCACACTTGAGAGGCTGGTGAAATGAAACAGCACTACTACACTTTCCCATTCATCAGCCGGAAGCAGAACAACTCCGAGAACCGGGCGAAAAATAATTAGGATGCGGGATCAGGTGTTGCGTGCGTGCATCTGTGCCTGTACAGGGGCACGCTGGCACATGAGCATTCACGGGAGGCAGCAGCAGTAGCACGGGGGCAGATGAGCACCACCAGTCATTTGACCTCGACAGGTGAATGCTTGCAGATGTACTCACAGCACACTTATTAGAAGAGGCCCAAATGCCCGAGAAAACTGCCGTCAGATTACGCCGGAAACAACAACGGCTTTTTAAACAACTACAGCCGCCAGAACGGTACCGGCGGCAGCACTGCAGGAGCTGCTCAGGAACCGCTGGGGCAACCCCAGCGCACCGGGTGCTCAGCGCGTGGCCCTGACCCCACCGCATGGCATGTCACCCTTGGGCAGGAAGCTTGACATTTTCTGGAAGCACCGGTGTCATTTCACGGGCTTTGCCGTTGCTTTGCGCTTGTGGGGTAACACTATAGAGTTTTTCAGAAAGTGTTGGAGCAACTTTTGTACCTTTTCCATTCAGGCACACTGGGAGTGAGCTGTGGGGCTGCTGCCAGGGGCTCTGCTCAGCACAGCATGGCTGGAGCTGGTCCAGGACCTCCTTCGAAAGACAGACTGGTCAGACACACAGCTATCCTGAATCATCAAGGATAATCCTATGTTCAAGTTCAAGTTCCTACCTTCCAGTTCAAGTTCAAGTTCCTACGTTCCAATTGGTGCCCGTTACCTCTTGTCCTGGATCATCAAAGATGATCCAGGACAAGAGGTAACGGGTACAAACTGGAACCTAGGAACTTCTATCAAAGCATGAGGAGGAACTTCTTTACTTTGAGGGTGGCAGAGCGCTGGAACAGGCTGCCCAGGGAGGCGGTAGAGTCTCCCACTCCAGAGACATTCAAAACCCGCCTGGAGGTCATCCTGTGCAACCTGCTGTAGGTGACCCTGCTCTGGCAGGGGGGTTGCACTACATGATCTCCAGAGGTCCTTTCCAACCCTAACCAATCTGTGATTCTGTGATCAGAGCTGTTCTTCGAAATCTGTTCCTAGGAAATCGCTGCAAGAAGGAGGATGCACCTGAGGAGCAGGCCTAAGATGGAGGATTGAACAAACAAGTAGCTCTTACCTGAGGAATCGGCTATCCCATGGAACAACTTCTGAGAAAGATTCTGCAACATTACTAGGGGTCCGCCAAAACATACAATTACTTGCCATGTTCCAGTTAAAGCCTAAACTATCAAGTTGGCATTTCTTTTTAAAAGTGTATAAAGAAGCGGTAATGGGCCAAATCCTCAAGCCACTCTAAATCAACACGATTTGCTTGCCTCCGCTGGAACACCCGCTCTCTATTGCAGTTCAGGAGCTAACACACAGTATCTTAATATGCATTTATGTTAATATTTGCACTTTGCAGGGCTAGGTAGATTGCACGGCTGGCACATATCAGACTAAATGTCACTTCCGAAAGCTAAGGGACCGAACCGGAAGCTCCATTCAGAGGGACTACCTGACAACTTGTGGAACCTCTCCGGAAAAGCCTTCCCACCTCAAGCAACTCCTTTTGATTAATCTTTCACATAGACAATACACGTTATATACACCGACACACCCCCCCGGCCTTTGCCTCCACAGATCCTGTGGTTGGCTAATTAAAGGAGGAGGTGTAACTATCAATCTAATCTGGCTTGTTCCCAAATTTACCATAATTTCCACACTTGAGAGGCTGGTGAAATGAAACAGCACTACTACACTTTCCCATTCATCAGCCGGAAGCAGAACAACTCCGAGAACCGGGCGAAAAATAATTAGGATGCGGGATCAGGTGTTGCGCGCGTGCATCTGTGCCTGTACAGGGGCACGCAGGCACATGAGCATTCACGGGAGGCAGCAGCAGTAGCACGGGGGCAGATGAGCACCACCAGTCATTTGACCTCGACAGGTGAATGCTTGCAGATGTACTCACAGCACACTTATTAGAAGAGGCCCAAATGCCCGAGAAAACTGCCGTCAGATTACGCCGGAAACAACAACGGCTTTTTAAACAACTACAGCCGCCAGAACGGTACCGGCGGCAGCACTGCAGGAGCTGCTCAGGAACCGCTGGGGCAACCCCAGCGCACCGGGTGCTCAGCGCGTGGCCCTGACCCCACCGCATGGCATGTCACCCTTGGGCAGGAAGCTTGACATTTTCTGGAAGCACCGGTGTCATTTCACGGGCTTTGCCGTCGCTTTGCGCTTGTGGGGTAACACTATAGAGTTTTTCAGAAAGTGTTGGAGCAACTTTGGTACCTTTTCCATTCAGGCACACTGGGAGTGAGCTGTGGGGCTGCTGCCAGGGGCTCTGCTCAGCACAGCATGGCTGGAGCTGGCCCAGGACCTCCTTCGAAAGACAGACTGGTCAGACACACAGCTATCCTGAATCATCAAGGATAATCCTATGTTCAAGTTCCTACGTTCCAGTTCAAGTTCAAGTTCCTACGTTCCAATTGGTGCCCGTTACCTCTTGTCCTGGATCATCAAAGATGATCCAGGACAAGAGGTAACGGGTACAAACTGGAACGTAGGAACTTCTATCAAAGCATGAGGAGGAACTTCTTTACTTTGAGGGTGGCAGAGCGCTGGAACAGGCTGCCCAGGGAGGCGGTAGAGTCTCCCACCCCAGAAACATTCAAAACCCGCCTGGAGGTCATCCTGTGCAACCTGCTGTAGGTGACCCTGCTCTGGCAGGGGGGTTGGGCTGGATGATCTCCAGAGGTCCTTTCCAACCCTAACCAATCTGTGATTCTGTGATCAGAGCTGTTCTTCGAAATCTGTTCCTAGGAAATCGCTGCGAGAAGGAGGATGCACCTGAGGAGCAGGCCTAAGATGGAGGATTGAACAAACAAGTAGCTCTTACCTGAGGAATCGGCTATCCCACGTAACAACTTCTGAGAAAGATTCTGCAACATTACTAGGGGTCCGCCAAAACATACAATTACTTGCCATGTTCCAGTTAAAGCCTAAACTATCGAGTTGGCATTTCTTTTTAAAAGTGTATAAAGAAGCGGTAATGGGCCAAATCCTCAAGCCACTCTAAATCAACACGATTTGCTTGCCTCCGCTGGAACACCCGCTCTCTATTTCAGTTCAGGAGCTAACACACAGTATCTTAATATGCATTTATGTTAATATTTGCACTTTGCAGGGCTAGGTAGATTGCACGGCTGGCACATATCAGACTAAATGTCACTTCCGAAAGCTAAGGGACCGAACCGGAAGCTGCCATTCAGAGGGACTACCTGACAACATGTGGAACCTCTCCGGAAAAGCCTTCCCACCTCAAGCAACTCTTTTTGATTAATCTTTCACATAGACAATACACCTTATATACACCGACACACCCGCCCGGCCTTTGCCTCCACAGATCCTGTGGTTGGCTAATTAAAGGAGGAGGTGTAACTATCAATCTAATCTGGCTTGTTCTCAAATTTACCATAATTTCCACACTTGAGAGGCTGGTGAAATGAAACAGCACTACTACACTTTCCCATTCATCAGCCGGAAGCAGAACAACTCAGAGAACCGGGCGAAAAATAATTAGGATGCGGGATCAGGTGTTGCGCGCGTGCATCTGTGCCTGTACAGGGGCACGCAGGCACATGAGCATTCACGGGAGGCAGCAGCAGTAGCACGGGGGCAGATGAGCACCACCAGTCATTTGACCTCGACAGGTGAATGCTTGCAGATGTACTCACAGCACACTTATTCGAAGAGGCCCAAATGCCCGAGAAAACTGCCGTCAGATTACGCCGGAAACAACAACGGCTTTTTAAACAACTACAGCCGCCAGAACAGTACCGGCGGCAGCACTGCAGGAGCTGCTCAGGAACCGCTGGGGCAACCCCAGCGCACCGGGTGCTCAGCGCGTGGCCCTGACCCCACCGCATGGCATGTCACCCTTGGGCAGGAAGCTTGACATTTTCTGGAAGCACCGGTGTCATTTCACGGGCTTTGCCGTCGCTTTGCGCTTGTGGGGTAACACTATAGAGTTTTTCAGAAAGTGTTGGAGCAACTTTGGTACCTTTTCCATTCAGGCACACTGGGAGTGAGCTGTGGGGCTGCTGCCAGGGGCTCTGCTCAGCACAGCATGGCTGGAGCTGGCCCAGGACCTCCTTCGAAAGACAGACTGGTCAGACACACAGCTATCCTGAATCATCAAGGATAATCCTATGTTCAAGTTCCTACGTTCCAGTTCAAGTTCAAGTTCCTACGTTCCAATTGGTGCCCGTTACCTCTTGTCCTGGATCATCAAAGATGATCCAGGACAAGAGGTAACGGGTACAAACTGGAACCTAGGAACTTCTATCAAAGCATGAGGAGGAACTTCTTTACTTTGAGGGTGGCAGAGCGCTGGAACAGGCTGCCCGGTGATGCGGTAGAGTCTCCGACCCCAGAGACATTCAAAACCCGCCTGGAGGTCATCCTGTGCAACCTGCTGTAGGTGACCCTGCTCTGGCAGGGGGGTTGGGCTGGATGATCTCCAGAGGTCCTTTCCAACCCTAACTAATCTGTGATTCTGTGATCAGAGCTGTTCTTCGAAATCTGTTCCTAGGAAATCGCTGTGAGAAGGAGGATGCACCTGAGGAGCAGGCCTAAGATGGAGGATTGAACAAACAAGTAGCTCTTACCTGAGGAATCGGCTATCCCATGGAACAACTTCTGAGAAAGATTCTGCAACATTACTAGGGGTCCGCCAAAACATACAATTACTTGCCATGTTCCAGTTAAAGCCTAAACTATCGAGTTGGCATTTCTTTTTAAAAGTGTATAAAGAAGCGGTAATGGGCCAAATCCTCAAGCCACTGTAAATCAACACGATTTGCTTGCCTCCGCTGGAACACCCGCTCTCTATTTCAGTTCAGGAGCTAACACACAGTATCTTAATATGCATTTAGGTTAATATTTGCACTTTGCAGGGCTAGGTAGATTGCACGGCTGGCACATATCAGACTAAATGTCACTTCCGAAAGCTAAGGGACCGAACCGGAAGCTGCCATTCAGAGGGACTACCTGACAACATGTGGAACCTCTCCGGAAAAGCCTTCCCACCTCAAGCAACTCCTTTTGATTAATCTTTCACATAGACAATACACGTTATATACACCGACACACCCCCCCGGCCTTTGCCTCCACAGATCCTGTGGTTGGCTAATTAAAGGAGGGGGTGTAACTATCGATCTAATCTCGCTTCTTCTCAAATTTACCATCATTTCCACACTTGAGAGGCTGGTGAAATGAAACAGCACTACTACACTTTCCCATTCATCAGCCGGAAGCAGAACAACTCAGAGAACCGGGCGAAAAATAATTAGGATGCGGGATCAGGTGTTGCGCGTGTGCATCTGTGCCTGTACAGGGGCACGCAGGCACATGAGCATTCATGGGAGGCAGCAGCAGTAGCACGGGGGGAGATGAGCACCACCAGTCATTTGACCTCGACAGGTGAATGCTTGCAGATGTACTCACAGCACACTTATTAGAAGAGGCCCAAATGCCCGAGAAAACTGCCGTCAGATTACGCCGGAAACAACAACAACTTTTTAAACAACTACAGCCGCCAGAACGGTACCGGCGGCAGCACTGCAGGAGCTGCTCAGGAACCGCTGGGGCAACCCCAGCGCACCGGGTGCTCAGCGCGTGGCCCTGACCCCACCGCATGGCATGTCACCCTTGGGCAGGAAGCTTGGCATTTTCTGGAAGCATCGGTGTCATTTCACGGGCTTTGCCGTCGCTTTGCGCTTGTGGGGTAACACTATAGAGTTTTTCAGAAAGTGTTGGAGCAACTTTTGTACCTTTTCCATTCAGGCACACTGGGAGTGAGCTGTGGGGCTGCTGCCAGGGGCTCTGCTCAGCACAGCATGGCTGGAGCTGGCCCAGGACCTCCTTCGAAAGACAGACTGGTCAGACACACAGCTATCCTGAATCATCAAGGATAATCCTATGTTCAAGTTCCTACGTTCCAGTTCAAGTTCAAGTTCCTACGTTCCAATTGGTGCCCGTTACCTCTTGTCCTGGATCATCAAAGATGATCCAGGACAAGAGGTAACGGGTACAAACTGGAACCTAGGAACTTCTATCAAAGCATGAGGAGGAACTTCTTTACTTTGAGGGTGGCAGAGCGCTGGAACAGGCTGCCCAGGGAGGCGGTAGAGTCTCCGACCCCAGAAACATTCAAAACCCGCCTGGAGGTCATCCTGTGCAACCTGCTGTAGGTGACCCTGCTCTGGCAGGGGGTTTGGGCTGGATGATCTCCAGAGGTCCTTTCCAACCCTAACCAATCTGTGATTCTGTGATCAGAGCTGTTCTTCGAAATCTGTTCCTAGGAAATCGCTGCGAGAAGGAGGATGCACCTGAGGAGCAGGCCTAAGATGGAGGATTGAACAAACAAGTAGCTCTTACCTGAGGAATCAGCTATCCCACGTAACAACTTCTGAGAAAGATTCTGCAACATTACTAGGGGTCCGCCAAAACATACAATTACTTGCCATGTTCCAGTTAAAGCCTAAACTATCGAGTTGGCATTTCTTTTTAAAAGTGTATAAAGAAGCGGTAATGGGCCAAATCCTCAAGCCACTGTAAATCAACACGATTTGCTTGCCTCCGCTGGAACACCCGCTCTCTATTGCAGTTCAGGAGCTAACACACAGTATCTTAATATGCATTTATGTTAATATTTGCACTTTGCAGGGCTAGGTAGATTGCACGGCTGGCACATATCAGACTAAATGTCACTTCCGAAAGCTAAGGGACCGAACCGGAAGCTGCCATTCAGAGGGACTACCTGACAACATGTGGAACCTCTCCGGAAAAGCCTTCCCACCTCAAGCAACTCCTTTTGATTAATCTTTCACATAGACAATACACCTTATATACACCGACACACCCGCCCGGCCTTTGCCTCCACAGATCCTGTGGTTGGCTAATTAAAGGAGGAGGTGTAACTATCAATCTAATCTGGCTTGTTCTCAAATTTACCATAATTTCCACACTTGAGAGGCTGGTGAAATGAAACAGCACTACTACACTTTCCCATTCATCAGCCGGAAGCAGAACAACTCCGAGAACCGGGCGAAAAATAATTAGGATGCGGGATCAGGTGTTGCGCGCGTGCATCTGTGCCTGTACAGGGGCACGCAGGCACATGAGCATTCACGGGAGGCAGCAGCAGTAGCACGGGGGCAGATGAGCACCACCAGTCATTTGACCTCGACAGGTGAATGCTTGCAGATGTACTCACAGCACACTTATTCGAAGAGGCCCAAATGCCCGAGAAAACTGCCGTCAGATTACGCCGGAAACAACAACGGCTTTTTAAACAACTACAGCCGCCAGAACAGTACCGGCGGCAGCACTGCAGGAGCTGCTCAGGAACCGCTGGGGCAACCCCAGCGCACCGGGTGCTCAGCGCGTGGCCCTGACCCCACCGCATGGCATGTCACCCTTGGGCAGGAAGCTTGACATTTTCTGGAAGCACCGGTGTCATTTCACGGGCTTTGCCGTTGCTTTGCGCTTGTGGGGTAACACTATAGAGTTTTTCAGAAAGTGTTGGAGCAACTTTGGTACCTTTTCCATTCAGGCACACTGGGAGTGAGCTGTGGGGCTGCTGCCAGGGGCTCTGCTCAGCACAGCATGGCTGGAGCTGGCCCAGGACCTCCTTCGAAAGACAGACTGGTCAGACACACAGCTATCCTGAATCATCAAGGATAATCCTATGTTCAAGTTCCTACGTTCCAGTTCAAGTTCAAGTTCCTACGTTCCAATTGGTGCCCGTTACCTCTTGTCCTGGATCATCAAAGATGATCCAGGACAAGAGGTAACGGGTACAAACTGGAACCTAGGAACTTCTATCAAAGCATGAGGAGGAACTTCTTTACTTTGAGGGTGGCAGAGCGCTGGAACAGGCTGCCCGGTGATGCGGTAGAGTCTCCGACCCCAGAGACATTCAAAACCCGCCTGGAGGTCATCCTGTGCAACCTGCTGTAGGTGACCCTGCTCTGGCAGGGGGGTTGGGCTGGATGATCTCCAGAGGTCCTTTCCAACCCTAACTAATCTGTGATTCTGTGATCAGAGCTGTTCTTCGAAATCTGTTCCTAGGAAATCGCTGCGAGAAGGAGGATGCACCTGAGGAGCAGGCCTAAGATGGAGGATTGAACAAACAAGTAGCTCTTACCTGAGGAATCGGCTATCCCATGGAACAACTTCTGAGAAAGATTCTGCAACATTACTAGGGGTCCGCCAAAACATACAATTACTTGCCATGTTCCAGTTAAAGCCTAAACTATCGAGTTGGCATTTCTTTTTAAAAGTGTATAAAGAAGCGGTAATGGGCCAAATCCTCAAGCCACTGTAAATCAACACGATTTGCTTGCCTCCGCTGGAACACCCGCTCTCTATTTCAGTTCAGGAGCTAACACACAGTATCTTAATATGCATTTAGGTTAATATTTGCACTTTGCAGGGCTAGGTAGATTGCACGGCTGGCACATATCAGACTAAATGTCACTTCCGAAAGCTAAGGGACCGAACCGGAAGCTGCCATTCAGAGGGACTACCTGACAACATGTGGAACCTCTCCGGAAAAGCCTTCCCACCTCAAGCAACTCCTTTTGATTAATCTTTCACATAGACAATACACGTTATATACACCAACACACCCCCCCGGCCTTTGCCTCCACAGATCCTGTGGTTGGCTAATTAAAGGAGGAGGTGTAACTATCGATCTAATCTCGCTTCTTCTCAAATTTACCATCATTTCCACACTTGAGAGGCTGGTGAAATGAAACAGCACTACTACACTTTCCCATTCATCAGCCGGAAGCAGAACAACTCAGAGAACCGGGCGAAAAATAATTAGGATGCGGGATCAGGTGTTGCGCGCGTGCATCTGTGCCTGTACAGGGGCACGCAGGCACATGAGCATTCATGGGAGGCAGCAGCAGTAGCACGGGGGGAGATGAGCACCACCAGTCATTTGACCTCGACAGGTGAATGCTTGCAGATGTACTCACAGCACACTTATTAGAAGAGGCCCAAATGCCCGAGAAAACTGCCGTCAGATTACGCCGGAAACAACAACAACTTTTTAAACAACTACAGCCGCCAGAACGGTACCGGCGGCAGCACTGCAGGAGCTGCTCAGGAACCGCTGGGGCAACCCCAGCGCACCGGGTGCTCAGCGCGTGGCCCTGACCCCACCGCATGGCATGTCACCCTTGGGCAGGAAGCTTGGCATTTTCTGGAAGCATCGGTGTCATTTCACGGGCTTTGCCGTCGCTTTGCGCTTGTGGGGTAACACTATAGAGTTTTTCAGAAAGTGTTGGAGCAACTTTTGTACCTTTTCCATTCAGGCACACTGGGAGTGAGCTGTGGGGCTGCTGCCAGGGGCTCTGCTCAGCACAGCATGGCTGGAGCTGGCCCAGGACCTCCTTCGAAAGACAGACTGGTCAGACACACAGCTATCCTGAATCATCAAGGATAATCCTATGTTCAAGTTCCTACCTTCCAGTTCAAGTTCAAGTTCCTACGTTCCAATTGGTGCCCGTTACCTCTTGTCCTGGATCATCAAAGATGATTTTTGATGATCCAGGACAAGAGGTAACGGGTACAAACTGGAACCTAGGAACTTCTATCAAAGCATGAGGAGGAACTTCTTTACTTTGAGGGTGGCAGAGCGCTGGAACAGGCTGCCCAGGGAGGCGGTAGAGTCTCCCACCCCAGAGACATTCAAAACCCGCCTGGAGGTCATCCTGTGCAACCTGCTGTAGGTGACCCTGCTCTGGCAGGGGGGTTGGACTACATGATCTCCAGAGCTCCTTTCCAACCCTAACCAATCTGTGATTCTGTGATCAGAGCTGTTCTTTGAAATCTGTTCCTAGGAAATCGCTGCGAGAAAGAGGATGCACCTGAGGAGCAGGCCTAAGATGGAGGATTGAACAAACAAGTAGCTCTTACCTGAGGAATCGGCTATCCCACGTAACAACTTCTGAGAAAGATTCTGCAACATTACTAGGGGTCCGCCAAAACATACAATTACTTGCCATGTTCCAGTTAAAGCCTAAACTATCGAGTTGGCATTTCTTTTTAAAAGTGTATAAAGAAGCGGTAATGGGCCAAATCCTCAAGCCACTGTAAATCAACACGATTTGCTTGCCTCCGCTGGAACACCCGCTCTCTATTGCAGTTCAGGAGCTAACACACAGTATCTTAATATGCATTTATGTTAATATTTGCACTTTGCAGGGCTAGGTAGATTGCACGGCTGGCACATATCAGACTAAATGTCACTTCCGAAAGCTAAGGGACCGAACCGGAAGCTGCCATTCAGAGGGACTACCTGACAACATGTGGAACCTCTCCGGAAAAGCCTTCCCACCTCAAGCAACTCCTTTTGATTAATCTTTCACATAGACAATACACCTTATATACACCGACACACCCGCCCGGCCTTTGCCTCCACAGATCCTGTGGTTGGCTAATTAAAGGAGGAGGTGTAACTATCAATCTAATCTGGCTTGTTCTCAAATTTACCATAATTTCCACACTTGAGAGGCTGGTGAAATGAAACAGCACTACTACACTTTCCCATTCATCAGCCGGAAGCAGAACAACTCCGAGAACCGGGCGAAAAATAATTAGGATGCGGGATCAGGTGTTGCGCGCGTGCATCTGTGCCTGTACAGGGGCACGCAGGCACATGAGCATTCACGGGAGGCAGCAGCAGTAGCACGGGGGCAGATGAGCACCACCAGTCATTTGACCTCGACAGGTGAATGCTTGCAGATGTACTCACAGCACACTTATTCGAAGAGGCCCAAATGCCCGAGAAAACTGCCGTCAGATTACGCCGGAAACAACAACGGCTTTTTAAACAACTACAGCTGCCAGAACAGTACCGGCGGCAGCACTGCAGGAGCTGCTCAGGAACCGCTGGGGCAACCCCAGCGCACCGGGTGCTCAGCGCGTGGCCCTGACCCCACCGCATGGCATGTCACCCTTGGGCAGGAAGCTTGACATTTTCTGGAAGCACCGGTGTCATTTCACGGGCTTTGCCGTCGCTTTGCGCTTGTGGGGTAACACTATAGAGTTTTTCAGAAAGTGTTGGAGCAACTTTGGTACCTTTTCCATTCAGGCACACTGGGAGTGAGCTGTGGGGCTGCTGCCAGGGGCTCTGCTCAGCACAGCATGGCTGGAGCTGGCCCAGGACCTCCTTCGAAAGACAGACTGGTCAGACACACAGCTATCCTGAATCATCAAGGATAATCCTATGTTCAAGTTCCTACGTTCCAGTTCAAGTTCAAGTTCCTACGTTCCAATTGGTGCCCGTTACCTCTTGTCCTGGATCATCAAAGATGATCCAGGACAAGAGGTAACGGGTACAAACTGGAACCTAGGAACTTCTATCAAAGCATGAGGAGGAACTTCTTTACTTTGAGGGTGGCAGAGCGCTGGAACAGGCTGCCCGGTGATGCGGTAGAGTCTCCGACCCCAGAGACATTCAAAACCCGCCTGGAGGTCATCCTGTGCAACCTGCTGTAGGTGACCCTGCTCTGGCAGGGGGGTTGGTCTGGATGATCTCCAGAGGTTCTTTCCAACCCTAACTAATCTGTGATTCTGTGATCAGAGCTGTTCTTCGAAATCTGTTCCTAGGAAATCGCTGCGAGAAGGAGGATGCACCTGAGGAGCAGGCCTAAGATGGAGGATTGAACAAACAAGTAGCTCTTACCTGAGGAATCGGCTATCCCACGGAACAACTTCTGAGAAAGATTCTGCAACATTACTAGGGGTCCGCCAAAACATACAATTACTTGCCATGTTCCAGTTAAAGCCTAAACTATCGAGTTGGCATTTCTTTTTAAAAGTGTATAAAGAAGCGGTAATGGGCCAAATCCGCAAGCCACTCTAAATCAACACGATTTGCTTGCCTCCGCTGGAACACCCGCTCTCTATTGCAGTTCAGGAGCTAACACACAGTATCTTAATATGCATTTAGGTTAATATTTGCACTTTGCAGGGCTAGGTAGATTGCACGGCTGGCACATATCAGACTAAATGTCACTTCCGAAAGCTAAGGGACCGAACCGGAAGCTGCCATTCAGAGGGACTACCTGACAACATGTGGAACCTCTCCGGAAAAGCCTTCCCACCTCAAGCAACTCCTTTTGATTAATCTTTCACATAGACAATACACGTTATATACACCGACACACCCCCCCGGCCTTTGCCTCCACAGATCCTGTGGTTGGCTAATTAAAGGAGGAGGTGTAACTATCAATCTAATCTGGCTTGTTCTCAAATTTACCATAATTTCCACACTTGAGAGGCTGGTGAAATGAAACAGCACTACTACACTTTCCCATTCATCAGCCGGAAGCAGAACAACTCAGAGAACCGGGCGAAAAATAATTAGGATGCGGGATCAGGTGTTGCGCACGTGCATCTGTGCCTGTACAGGGGCACGCAGGCACATGAGCATTCACGGGAGGCAGCAGCAGTAGCACGGGGGCAGATGAGCACCACCAGTCATTTGACCTCGACAGGTGAATGCTTGCAGATGTACTCACAGCACACTTATTAGAAGAGGCCCAAATGCCCGAGAAAACTGCCGTCAGATTACGCCGGAAACAACAACGGCTTTTTAAACAACTACAGCCGCCAGAACGGTACCGGCGGCAGCACTGCAGGAGCTGCTCAGGAACCGCTGGGGCAACCCCAGCGCACCAGGTGCTCAGCGCGTGGCCCTGACCCCACCGCATGGCATGTCACCCTTGGGCAGGAAGCTTGACATTTTCTGGAAGCACCGGTGTCATTTCACGGGCTTTGCCGTCGCTTTGCGCTTGTGGGGTAACACTATAGAGTTTTTCAGAAAGTGTTGGAGCAACTTTGGTACCTTTTCCATTCAGGCACACTGGGAGTGAGTTGTGGGGCTGCTGCCAGGGGCTCTGCTCAGCACAGCATGGCTGGAGCTGGCCCAGGACCTCCTTCGAAAGACAGAATGGTCAGACACACAGCTATCCTGAATCATCAAGGATAATCCTATGTTCAAGTTCCTACGTTCCAGTTCAAGTTCAAGTTCCTACGTTCCAATTGGTGCCCGTTACCTCTTGTCCTGGATCATCAAAGATGATCCAGGACAAGAGGTAACGGGTACAAACTGGAACCTAGGAACTTCTATCAAAGCATGAGGAGGAACTTCTTTACTTTGAGGGTGGCAGAGCGCTGGAACAGGCTGCCCAGGGAGGCGGTAGAGTCTCCCACCCCAGAAACATTCAAAACCCGCCTGGAGGTCATCCTGTGCAACCTGCTGTAGGTGACCCTGCTCTGGCAGGGGGGTTGGGCTGGATGATCTCCAGAGGTCCTTTCCAACCCTAACCAATCTGTGATTCTGTGATCAGAGCTGTTCTTCGAAATCTGTTCCTAGGAAATCGCTGCGAGAAGGAGGATGCACCTGAGGAGCAGGCCTAAGATGGAGGATTGAACAAACAAGTAGCTCTTACCTGAGGAATCGGCTATCCCATGGAACAACTTCTGAGAAAGATTCTGCAACATTACTAGGGGTCCGCCAAAACATACAATTACTTACCATGTTCCAGTTAAAGCCTAAACTATCGAGTTGGCATTTCTTTTTAAAAGTGTATAAAGAAGCGGTAATGGGCCAAATCCTCAAGCCACTGTAAATCAACACGATTTGCTTGCCTCCGCTGGAACACCCGCTCTCTATTGCAGTTCAGGAGCTAACACACAGTATCTTAATATGCATTTATGTTAATATTTGCACTTTGCGGGGCTAGGTAGATTGCACGGCTGGCACATATCAGACTAAATGTCACTTCCGAAAGCTAAGGGACCGAACCGGAAGCTGCCATTCAGAGGGACTACCTGACAACATGTGGAACCTCTCCGGAAAAGCCTTCCCACCTCAAGCAACTCCTTTTGATTAATCTTTCACATAGACAATACACCTTATATACACCGACACACCCCCCCGGCCTTTGCCTCCACAGATCCTGTGGTTGGCTAATTAAAGGAGGAGGTGTAACTATCAATCTAATCTGGCTTGTTCTCAAATTTACCATAATTTCCACACTTGAGAGGCTGGTGAAATGAAACAGCACTACTACACTTTCCCATTCATCAGCCGGAAGCAGAACAACTCAGAGAACCGGGCGAAAAATAATTAGGATGCGGGATCAGGTGTTGCACGCGTGCATCTGTGCCTGTACAGGGGCACGCAGGCACATGAGCATTCACGGGAGGCAGCAGCAGCAGTAGCACGGGGGGAGATGAGCACCACCAGTCATTTGACCTCGACAGGTGAATGCTTGCAGATGTACTCACAGCACACTTATTAGAAGAGGCCCAAATGCCCGAGAAAACTGCCGTCAGATTACGCCGGAAACAACAACGGCTTTTTAAACAACTACAGCCGCCAGAATGGTACCGGCGGCAGCACTACAGGAGCTGCTCAGGAACCGCTGGGGCAATCCCAGCGCACCGGGTGCTCAGCGTGTGGCCCTGACCCCACCGCATGGCATGTCACCCTTGGGCAGGAAGCTTGACATTTTCTGGAAGCACCGGTGTCATTTCACGGGCTTTGCCGTCGCTTTGCGCTTGTGGGGTAACACTATAGAGTTTTTCAGAAAGTGTTGGAGCAACTTTGGTACCTTTTCCATTCAGGCACACTGGGAGTGAGCTGTGGGGCTGCTGCCAGGGGCTCTGCTCAGCACAGCATGGCTGGAGCTGGCCCAGGACCTCCTTCGAAAGACAGACTGGTCAGACACACAGCTATCCTGAATCATCAAGGATAATCCTATGTTCAAGTTCCTACGTTCCAGTTCAAGTTCAAGTTCCTACGTTCCAATTGGTGCCCGTTACCTCTTGTCCTGGATCATCAAAGATGATCCAGGACAAGAGGTAACGGGTACAAACTGGAACGTAGGAACTTCTATCAAAGCATGAGGAGGAACTTCTTTACTTTGAGGGTGGCAGAGCGCTGGAACAGGCTGTCCAGGGAGGCGGTAGAGTCTCCCACCCCAGAGACATTCAAAACCCGCCTGGAGGTCATCCTGTGCAACCTGCTGTAGGTGACCCTGCTCTGGCAGGGGGGTTGGGCTGGATGATCTCCAGAGCCCCTTTCCAACCCTAACCAATCTGTGATTCTGTGATCAGAGCTGTTCTTCGAAATCTGTTCCTAGGAAATCGCTGCGAGAAGGAGGATGCACCTGAGGAGCAGGCCTAAGATGGAGGATTGAACAAACAAGTAGCTCTTACCTGAGGAATCGGCTATCCCATGGAACAACTTCTGAGAAAGATTCTGCAACATTACTAGGGGTCCGCCAAAACATACAATTACTTGCCATGTTCCAGTTAAAGCCTAAACTATCGAGTTGGCATTTCTTTTTAAAAGTGTATAAAGAAGCGGTAATGGGCCAAATCCGCAAGCCACTGTAAATCAACACGATTTGCTTGCCTCCGCTGGAACACCCGCTCTCTATTTCAGTTCAGGAGCTAACACACAGTATCTTAATATGCATTTAGGTTAATATTTGCACTTTGCAGGGCTAGGTAGATTGCACGGCTGGCACATATCAGACTAAATGTCACTTCCGAAAGCTAAGGGACCGAACCGGAAGCTGCCATTCAGAGGGACTACCTGACAACATGTGGAACCTCTCCGGAAAAGCCTTCCCACCTCAAGCAACTCCTTTTGATTAATCTTTCACATAGACAATACACGTTATATACACCGACACACCCCCCCGGCCTTTGCCTCCACAGATCCTGTGGTTGGCTAATTAAAGGAGGAGGTGTAACTATCAATCTAATCTGGCTTGTTCTCAAATTTACCATAATTTCCACACTTGAGAGGCTGGTGAAATGAAACAGCACTACTACACTTTCCCATTCATCAGCCGGAAGCAGAACAACTCAGAGAACCGGGCGAAAAATAATTAGGATGCGGGATCAGGTGTTGCGCACGTGCATCTGTGCCTGTACAGGGGCACGCAGGCACATGAGCATTCACGGGAGGCAGCAGCAGTAGCACGGGGGCAGATGAGCACCACCAGTCATTTGACCTCGACAGGTGAATGCTTGCAGATGTACTCACAGCACACTTATTAGAAGAGGCCCAAATGCCCGAGAAAACTGCCGTCAGATTACGCCGGAAACAACAACGGCTTTTTAAACAACTACAGCCGCCAGAACGGTACCGGCGGCAGCACTGCAGGAGCTGCTCAGGAACCGCTGGGGCAACCCCAGCGCACCAGGTGCTCAGCGCGTGGCCCTGACCCCACCGCATGGCATGTCACCCTTGGGCAGGAAGCTTGACATTTTCTGGAAGCACCGGTGTCATTTCACGGGCTTTGCCGTCGCTTTGCGCTTGTGGGGTAACACTATAGAGTTTTTCAGAAAGTGTTGGAGCAACTTTGGTACCTTTTCCATTCAGGCACACTGGGAGTGAGTTGTGGGGCTGCTGCCAGGGGCTCTGCTCAGCACAGCATGGCTGGAGCTGGCCCAGGACCTCCTTCGAAAGACAGAATGGTCAGACACACAGCTATCCTGAATCATCAAGGATAATCCTATGTTCAAGTTCCTACGTTCCAGTTCAAGTTCAAGTTCCTACGTTCCAATTGGTGCCCGTTACCTCTTGTCCTGGATCATCAAAGATGATCCAGGACAAGAGGTAACGGGTACAAACTGGAACCTAGGAACTTCTATCAAAGCATGAGGAGGAACTTCTTTACTTTGAGGGTGGCAGAGCGCTGGAACAGGCTGCCCAGGGAGGCGGTAGAGTCTCCCACCCCAGAAACATTCAAAACCCGCCTGGAGGTCATCCTGTGCAACCTGCTGTAGGTGACCCTGCTCTGGCAGGGGGGTTGGGCTGGATGATCTCCAGAGGTCCTTTCCAACCCTAACCAATCTGTGATTCTGTGATCAGAGCTGTTCTTCGAAATCTGTTCCTAGGAAATCGCTGCGAGAAGGAGGATGCACCTGAGGAGCAGGCCTAAGATGGAGGATTGAACAAACAAGTAGCTCTTACCTGAGGAATCGGCTATCCCATGGAACAACTTCTGAGAAAGATTCTGCAACATTACTAGGGGTCCGCCAAAACATACAATTACTTACCATGTTCCAGTTAAAGCCTAAACTATCGAGTTGGCATTTCTTTTTAAAAGTGTATAAAGAAGCGGTAATGGGCCAAATCCTCAAGCCACTGTAAATCAACACGATTTGCTTGCCTCCGCTGGAACACCCGCTCTCTATTGCAGTTCAGGAGCTAACACACAGTATCTTAATATGCATTTATGTTAATATTTGCACTTTGCGGGGCTAGGTAGATTGCACGGCTGGCACATATCAGACTAAATGTCACTTCCGAAAGCTAAGGGACCGAACCGGAAGCTGCCATTCAGAGGGACTACCTGACAACATGTGGAACCTCTCCGGAAAAGCCTTCCCACCTCAAGCAACTCCTTTTGATTAATCTTTCACATAGACAATACACCTTATATACACCGACACACCCCCCCGGCCTTTGCCTCCACAGATCCTGTGGTTGGCTAATTAAAGGAGGAGGTGTAACTATCAATCTAATCTGGCTTGTTCTCAAATTTACCATAATTTCCACACTTGAGAGGCTGGTGAAATGAAACAGCACTACTACACTTTCCCATTCATCAGCCGGAAGCAGAACAACTCAGAGAACCGGGCGAAAAATAATTAGGATGCGGGATCAGGTGTTGCACGCGTGCATCTGTGCCTGTACAGGGGCACGCAGGCACATGAGCATTCACGGGAGGCAGCAGCAGCAGTAGCACGGGGGGAGATGAGCACCACCAGTCATTTGACCTCGACAGGTGAATGCTTGCAGATGTACTCACAGCACACTTATTAGAAGAGGCCCAAATGCCCGAGAAAACTGCCGTCAGATTACGCCGGAAACAACAACGGCTTTTTAAACAACTACAGCCGCCAGAATGGTACCGGCGGCAGCACTACAGGAGCTGCTCAGGAACCGCTGGGGCAATCCCAGCGCACCGGGTGCTCAGCGTGTGGCCCTGACCCCACCGCATGGCATGTCACCCTTGGGCAGGAAGCTTGACATTTTCTGGAAGCACCGGTGTCATTTCACGGGCTTTGCCGTCGCTTTGCGCTTGTGGGGTAACACTATAGAGTTTTTCAGAAAGTGTTGGAGCAACTTTGGTACCTTTTCCATTCAGGCACACTGGGAGTGAGCTGTGGGGCTGCTGCCAGGGGCTCTGCTCAGCACAGCATGGCTGGAGCTGGCCCAGGACCTCCTTCGAAAGACAGACTGGTCAGACACACAGCTATCCTGAATCATCAAGGATAATCCTATGTTCAAGTTCCTACCTTCCAGTTCAAGTTCAAGTTCCTACGTTCCAATTGGTGCCCGTTACCTCTTGTCCTGGATCATCAAAGATGATCCAGGACAAGAGGTAACGGGTACAAACTGGAACCTAGGAACTTCTATCAAAGCATGAGGAGGAACTTCTTTACTTTGAGGGTGGCAGAGCGCTGGAACAGGCTGTCCAGGGAGGCGGTAGAGTCTCCCACCCCAGAGACATTCAAAACCCGCCTGGAGGTCATCCTGTGCAACCTGCTGTAGGTGACCCTGCTCTGGCAGGGGGGTTGGGCTGGATGATCTCCAGAGCCCCTTTCCAACCCTAACCAATCTGTGATTCTGTGATCAGAGCTGTTCTTCGAAATCTGTTCCTAGGAAATCGCTGCGAGAAGGAGGATGCACCTGAGGAGCAGGCCTAAGATGGAGGATTGAACAAACAAGTAGCTCTTACCTGAGGAATCGGCTATCCCATGGAACAACTTCTGAGAAAGATTCTGCAACATTACTAGGGGTCCGCCAAAACATACAATTACTTGCCATGTTCCAGTTAAAGCCTAAACTATCGAGTTGGCATTTCTTTTTAAAAGTGTATAAAGAAGCGGTAATGGGCCAAATCCGCAAGCCACTGTAAATCAACACGATTTGCTTGCCTCCGCTGGAACACCCGCTCTCTATTTCAGTTCAGGAGCTAACACACAGTATCTTAATATGCATTTAGGTTAATATTTGCACTTTGCAGGGCTAGGTAGATTGCATGGCTGGCACATATCAGACTAAATGTCACTTCCAAAAGCTAAGGGACCGAACCGGAAGCTGCCATTCAGAGGGACTACCTGACAACATGTGGAACCTCTCCGGAAAAGCCTTCCCACCTCAAGCAACTCCTTTTGATTAATCTTTCACATAGACAATACACGTTACTATTTTAAAAAGCTGAATTTTTAAGGACAGAATACCTTAACGAACAGAGGAAAATGTGAACCAATTAGCATCTTCAAGCACTCTGAGACGCAGGGAGAGAAGGCCTACATAGAGTAGCCAGGTCCCTTCAGAGACCACAGCTTTAGCCCCTCTCTGCAATGTTGCCTCCTGGCAGCTAGACCGGGTCCAACCCCAGGACCCAGACACACTGCCAGTCACTCCAGAGTGTCATTAAGATGCACGGCACCACGGCGCAATTCAAATCAATGTTTCTTTCCTGCACGTTGCAGCAGGCGAGGTAGCAAAGGTTGACGTGAAAAGTGGGAGAGCTGCCCAGTAACCGTGAGGTTTTGTATCATGCGAACTTACAAAATGGTCTGGAATAAAGAATCTGTGCAGTATTGCCTTTCACACGGTGTCTAATCTCGCACCGCTAGACAACTTCAACTACGAGTATCTGGGAGAACTCGAGATGGTTTCACAAAGACTTGTCATCCTCCTTCACCAGATCACTCTCTGGAAGGCGTGAGGGAGGGGGAGTTGAAATACATCATATTAGAATGAATAGAAATGGTAATGATCGGGCTCTTCCACAACACTTCCGCTCTAAGTAATCAGTTAATTAACCCTGAATCGAGCGGGCTTGCTGGTCAGGAATACAGCAGTTGGATTGACAAGAGCTTCCAGACTCCTGCTTCTCAAGGACAAGATTCGGTAACACTTATTGATGTTAAACATTAGCTTACCCTGTGAGCAACCTCCAGAAATCAAGAGCGATTGTGCTACGTGAGGAAGACTGGCAGAACCTCATACCAATTTACAAGACAAGAAAGAACAGACAAGAAAGAACCTCCAGCAATCTCGCCATGGTAAAATCGTATGCCCCCCCACCGACACGCCCCCCGGCCTTTGCCTCCACAGATCCTGTGGTTGGCTAATTAAAGGAGGAGGTGTAACTATCAATCTAATCTGGCTTGTTCTCAAATTTACCATAATTTCCACACTTGAGAGGCTGGTGAAATGAAACAGCACTACTACACTTTCCCATTCATCAGCCGGAAGCAGAACAACTCCGAGAACCGGGCGAAAAATAATTAGGATGCGGGATCAGGTGTTGCGCGCGTGCATCTGTGCCTGTACAGGGGCACGCAGGCACATGAGCATTCACGGGAGGCAGCAGCAGTAGCACGGGGGCAGATGAGCACCACCAGTCATTTGACCTCGACAGGTGAATGCTTGCAGATGTACTCACAGCACACTTATTCGAAGAGGCCCAAATGCCCGAGAAAACTGCCGTCAGATTACGCCGGAAACAACAACGGCTTTTTAAACAACTACAGCCGCCAGAACGGTACCGGCGGCAGCACTGCAGGAGCTGCTCAGGAACCGCTGGGGCAACCCCAGCGCACCGGGTGCTCAGCGCGTGGCCCTGACCCCACCGCATGGCATGTCACCCTTGGGCAGGAAGCTTGACATTTTCTGGAAGCACCGGTGTCATTTCACGGGCTTTGCCGTCGCTTTGCGCTTGTGGGGTAACACTATAGAGTTTTTCACAAAGTGTTGGAGCAACTTTGGTACCTTTTCCATTCAGGCACACTGGGAGTGAGCTGTGGGGCTGCTGCCAGGGGCTCTGCTCAGCACAGCATGGCTGGAGCTGGTCCAGGACCTCCTTCGAAAGACAGACTGGTCAGACACACAGCTATCCTGAATCATCAAGGATAATCCTATGTTCAAGTTCCTACGTTCCAGTTCAAGTTCAAGTTCCTACGTTCCAATTGGTGCCCGTTACCTCTTGTCCTGGATCATCAAAGATGATCCAGGACAAGAGGTAACGGGTACAAACTGGAACCTAGGAACTTCTATCAAAGCATGAGGAGGAACTTCTTTACTTTGAGGGTGGCAGAGCGCTGGAACAGGCTGCCCAGGGAGGCAGTAGAGTCTCCGACCCCAGAGACATTCATAACCCGCCTGGAGGTCATCCTGTGCAACCTGCTGTAGGTGACCCTGCTCTGGCAGGGGGTTGGACTGGATGATCTCCAGAGCTCCTTTCCAACCCTAACCAATCTGTGATTCTGTGATCAGAGCTGTTCTTCGAAATTTGTTCCTAGGAAATCGCTGCGAGAAGGAGGATGCACCTGAGGAGCAGGCCTAAGATGGAGGATTGAACAAACAAGTAGCTCTTACCTGAGGAATCGGCTATCCCATGGAACAACTTCTGAGAAAGATTCTGCAACATTACTAGGGGTCCGCCAAAACATACAATTACTTGCCATGTTCCAGTTAAAGCCTAAACTATCGAGTTGGCATTTCTTTTTAAAAGTGTATAAAGAAGCGGTAATGGGCCAAATCCTCAAGCCACTGTAAATCAACACGATTTGCTTGCCTCCGCTGGAACACCCGCTCTCTATTTCAGTTCAGGAGCTAACACACACTATCTTAATATGCATTTAGGTTAATATTTGCACTTTGCAGGGCTAGGTAGATTGCACGGCTGGCACATATCAGACTAAATGTCACTTCCGAAAGCTAAGGGACTGAACCGGAAGCTGCCATTCAGAGGGACTACCTGACAACATGTGGAACCTCTCCGGAAAAGCCTTCCCACCTCAAGCAACTCCTTTTGATTAATCTTTCACATAGACAATACACGTTATATACACCGACACACCCCCCCGGCCTTTGCCTCCACAGATCCTGTGGTTGGCTAATTAAAGGAGGAGGTGTAACTATCAATCTAATCTCGCTTGTTCTCAAATTTACCATAATTTCCACACTTGAGAGGCTGGTGAAATGAAACAGCACTACTACACTTTCCCATTCATCAGCCGGAAGCAGAACAACTCAGAGAACCGGGCGAAAAATAATTAGGATGCGGGATCAGGTGTTGCGCGCGTGCATCTGTGCCTGTACAGGGGCACGCAGGCACATGAGCATTCACGGGAGGCAGCAGCAGTAGCACGGGGGCAGATGAGCACCACCAGTCATTTGACCTCGACAGGTGAATGCTTGCAGATGTACTCACAGCACACTTATTCGAAGAGGCCCAAATGCCCGAGAAAACTGCCGTCAGATTACGCCGGAAACAACAACGGCTTTTTAAACAACTACAGCCGCCAGAACGGTACCGGCGGCAGCACTGCAGGAGCTGCTGAGGAACCGCTGGGGCAACCCCAGCGCACCGGGTGCTCAGCGCGTGGCCCTGACCCCACCGCATGGCATGTCACCCTTGGGCAGGAAGCTTGACATTTTCTGGAAGCACCGGTGTCATTTCACGGGCTTTGCCGTCGCTTTGCGCTTGTGGGGTAACACTATAGAGTTTTTCACAAAGTGTTGGAGCAACTTTGGTACCTTTTCCATTCAGGCACACTGGGAGTGAGCTGTGGGGCTGCTGCCAGGGGCTCTGCTCAGCACAGCATGGCTGGAGCTGGCCCAGGACCTCCTTCGAAAGACAGACTGGTCAGACACACAGCTATCCTGAATCATCAAGGATAATCCTATGTTCAAGTTCCTACGTTCCAGTTCAAGTTCAAGTTCCTACGTTCCAATTGGTGCCCGTTACCTCTTGTCCTGGATCATCAAAGATGATCCAGGACAAGAGGTAACGGGTACAAACTGGAACCTAGGAACTTCTATCAAAGCATGAGGAGGAACTTCTTTACTTTGAGGGTGGCAGAGCGCTGGAACAGGCTGCCCAGGGAGGCAGTAGAGTCTCCCACCCCAGAGACATTCATAACCCGCCTGGAGGTCATCCTGTGCAACCTGCTGTAGGTGACCCTGCTCTGGCAGGGGGTTGGACTGGATGATCTCCAGAGCTCCTTTCCAACCCTAACCAATCTGTGATTCTGTGATCAGAGCTGTTCTTCGAAATCTGTTCCTAGGAAATCGCTGCGAGAAGGAGGATGCACCTGAGGAGCAGGCCTAAGATGGAGGATTGAACAAACAAGTAGCTCTTACCTGAGGAATCGGCTATCCCATGGAACAACTTCTGAGAAAGATTCTGCAACATTACTAGGGGTCCGCCAAAACACAGAATTACTTGCCATGTTCCAGTTAAAGCCTAAACTATCGAGTTGGCATTTCTTTTTAAAAGTGTATAAAGAAGCGGTAATGGGCCAAATCCTCAAGCCACTCTAAATCAACACGATTTGCTTGCCTCCGCTGGAACACCCGCTCTCTATTTCAGTTCAGGAGCTAACACACACTATCTTAATATGCATTTAGGTTAATATTTGCACTTTGCAGGGCTAGGTAGATTGCACGGCTGGCACATATCAGACTAAATGTCACTTCCGAAAGCTAAGGGACCGAACCGGAAGCTGCCATTCAGAGGGACTACCTGACAACATGTGGAACCTCTCCGGAAAAGCCTTCCCACCTCAAGCAACTCCTTTTGATTAATCTTTCACATAGACAATACACGTTATATACACCGACACACCCCCCCGGCCTTTGCCTCCACAGATCCTGTGGTTGGCTAATTAAAGGAGGAGGTGTAACTATCAATCTAATCTGGCTTGTTCTCAAATTTACCATAATTTCCACACTTGAGAGGCTGGTGAAATGAAACAGCACTACTACACTTTCCCATTCATCAGCCGGAAGCAGAACAACTCCGAGAACCGGGCGAAAAGTAATTAGGATGCGGGATCAGGTGTTGCGCGCGTGCATCTGTGCCTGTACAGGGGCACGCAGGCACATGAGCATTCATGGGAGGCAGCAGCAGTAGCACGGGGGCAGATGAGCACCACCAGTCATTTGACCTCGACAGGTGAATGCTTGCAGATGTACTCACAGCACACTTATTAGAAGAGGCCCAAATGCCCGAGAAAACTGCCGTCAGATTACGCCGGAAACAACAACGGCTTTTTAAACAACTACAGCCGCCAGAACGGTACCGGCGGCAGCACTGCAGGAGCTGCTCAGGAACCGCTGGGGCAACCCCAGCGCACCGGGTGCTCAGCGCGTGGCCCTGACCCCACCGCATGGCATGTCACCCTTGGGCAGGAAGCTTGACATTTTCTGGAAGCACCGGTGTCATTTCACGGGCTTTGCCGTCGCTTTGCGCTTGTGGGGTAACACTATAGAGTTTTTCACAAAGTGTTGGAGCAACTTTGGTACCTTTTCCATTCAGGCACACTGGGAGTGAGCTGTGGGGCTGCTGCCAGGGGCTCTGCTCAGCACAGCATGGCTGGAGCTGGCCCAGGACCTCCTTCGAAAGACAGACTGGTCAGACACACAGCTATCCTGAATCATCAAGGATAATCCTATGTTCAAGTTCCTACGTTCCAGTTCAAGTTCAAGTTCCTACGTTCCAATTGGTGCCCGTTACCTCTTGTCCTGGATCATCAAAGATGATCCAGGACAAGAGGTAACGGGTACAAACTGGAACCTAGGAACTTCTATCAAAGCATGAGGAGGAACTTCTTTACTTTGAGGGTGGCAGAGCGCTGGAACAGGCTGCCCAGGGAGGCAGTAGAGTCTCCCACCCCAGAGACATTCATAACCCGCCTGGAGGTCATCCTGTGCAACCTGCTGTAAGTGACCCTGCTCTGGCAGGGGGTTGGACTGGATGATCTCCAGAGCTCCTTTCCAACCCTAACCAATCTGTGATTCTGTGATCAGAGCTGTTCTTCGAAATCTGTTCCTAGGAAATCGCTGCGAGAAGGAGGATGCACCTGAGGAGCAGGCCTAAGATGGAGGATTGAACAAACAAGTAGCTCTTACCTGAGGAATCGGCTATCCCATGGAACAACTTCTGAGAAAGATTCTGCAACATTACTAGGGGTCCGCCAAAACACAGAATTACTTGCCATGTTCCAGTTAAAGCCTAAACTATCGAGTTGGCATTTCTTTTTAAAAGTGTATAAAGAAGCGGTAATGGGCCAAATCCTCAAGCCACTCTAAATCAACACGATTTGCTTGCCTCCGCTGGAACACCCGCTCTCTATTTCAGTTCAGGAGCTAACACACACTATCTTAATATGCATTTAGGTTAATATTTGCACTTTGCAGGGCTAGGTAGATTGCACGGCTGGCACATATCAGACTAAATGTCACTTCCGAAAGCTAAGGGACCGAACCGGAAGCTGCCATTCAGAGGGACTACCTGACAACATGTGGAACCTCTCCGGAAAAGCCTTCCCACCTCAAGCAACTCCTTTTGATTAATCTTTCACATAGACAATACACGTTATATACACCGACACACCCCCCCGGCCTTTGCCTCCACAGATCCTGTGGTTGGCTAATTAAAGGAGGAGGTGTAACTATCAATCTAATCTCGCTTGTTCTCAAATTTACCATAATTTCCACACTTGAGAGGCTGGTGAAATGAAACAGCACTACTACACTTTCCCGTTCATCAGCCGGAAGCAGAACAACTCCGAGAACCGGGCGAAAAATAATTAGGATGTGGGATCAGGTGTTGCGCGCGTGCATCTGTGCCTGTACAGGGGCACGCAGGCACATGAGCATTCATGGGAGGCAGCAGCAGTAGCACGGGGGCAGATGAGCACCACCAGTCATTTGACCTCGACAGGTGAATGCTTGCAGATGTACTCACAGCACACTTATTCGAAGAGGCCCAAATGCCCGAGAAAACTGCCGTCAGATTACGCCGGAAACAACAACGGCTTTTTAAACAACTACAGCCGCCAGAACGGTACCGGCGGCAGCACTGCAGGAGCTGCTGAGGAACCGCTGGGGCAACCCCAGCGCACCGGGTGCTCAGCGCGTGGCCCTGACCCCACCGCATGGCATGTCACCCTTGGGCAGGAAGCTTGACATTTTCTGGAAGCACCGGTGTCATTTCACGGGCTTTGCCGTCGCTTTGCGCTTGTGGGGTAACACTATAGAGTTTTTCACAAAGTGTTGGAGCAACTTTGGTACCTTTTCCATTCAGGCACACTGGGAGTGAGCTGTGGGGCTGCTGCCAGGGGCTCTGCTCAGCACAGCATGGCTGGAGCTGGCCCAGGACCTCCTTCGAAAGACAGACTGGTCAGACACACAGCTATCCTGAATCATCAAGGATAATCCTATGTTCAAGTTCCTACGTTCCAGTTCAAGTTCAAGTTCCTACGTTCCAATTGGTGCCCGTTACCTCTTGTCCTGGATCATCAAAGATGATCCAGGACAAGAGGTAACGGGTACAAACTGGAACCTAGGAACTTCTATCAAAGCATGAGGAGGAACTTCTTTACTTTGAGGGTGGCAGAGCGCTGGAACAGGCTGCCCAGGGAGGCAGTAGAGTCTCCCACCCCAGAGACATTCATAACCCGCCTGGAGGTCATCCTGTGCAACCTGCTGTAGGTGACCCTGCTCTGGCAGGGGGTTGGACTGGATGATCTCCAGAGCTCCTTTCCAACCCTAACCAATCTGTGATTCTGTGATCAGAGCTGTTCTTCGAAATCTGTTCCTAGGAAATCGCTGCGAGAAGGAGGATGCACCTGAGGAGCAGGCCTAAGATGGAGGATTGAACAAACAAGTAGCTCTTACCTGAGGAATCGGCTATCCCATGGAACAACTTCTGAGAAAGATTCTGCAACATTACTAGGGGTCCGCCAAAACACAGAATTACTTGCCATGTTCCAGTTAAAGCCTAAACTATCGAGTTGGCATTTCTTTTTAAAAGTGTATAAAGAAGCGGTAATGGGCCAAATCCTCAAGCCACTCTAAATCAACACGATTTGCTTGCCTCCGCTGGAACACCCGCTCTCTATTTCAGTTCAGGAGCTAACACACACTATCTTAATATGCATTTAGGTTAATATTTGCACTTTGCAGGGCTAGGTAGATTGCACGGCTGGCACATATCAGACTAAATGTCACTTCCGAAAGCTAAGGGACCGAACCGGAAGCTGCCATTCAGAGGGACTACCTGACAACATGTGGAACCTCTCCGGAAAAGCCTTCCCACCTCAAGCAACTCCTTTTGATTAATCTTTCACATAGACAATACACGTTATATACACCGACACACCCCCCCGGCCTTTGCCTCCACAGATCCTGTGGTTGGCTAATTAAAGGAGGAGGTGTAACTATCAATCTAATCTGGCTTGTTCTCAAATTTACCATAATTTCCACACTTGAGAGGCTGGTGAAATGAAACAGCACTACTACACTTTCCCATTCATCAGCCGGAAGCAGAACAACTCCGAGAACCGGGCGAAAAGTAATTAGGATGCGGGATCAGGTGTTGCGCGCGTGCATCTGTGCCTGTACAGGGGCACGCAGGCACATGAGCATTCATGGGAGGCAGCAGCAGTAGCACGGGGGCAGATGAGCACCACCAGTCATTTGACCTCGACAGGTGAATGCTTGCAGATGTACTCACAGCACACTTATTAGAAGAGGCCCAAATGCCCGAGAAAACTGCCGTCAGATTACGCCGGAAACAACAACGGCTTTTTAAACAACTACAGCCGCCAGAACGGTACCGGCGGCAGCACTGCAGGAGCTGCTCAGGAACCGCTGGGGCAACCCCAGCGCACCGGGTGCTCAGCGCGTGGCCCTGACCCCACCGCATGGCATGTCACCCTTGGGCAGGAAGCTTGACATTTTCTGGAAGCACCGGTGTCATTTCACGGGCTTTGCCGTCGCTTTGCGCTTGTGGGGTAACACTATAGAGTTTTTCACAAAGTGTTGGAGCAACTTTGGTACCTTTTCCATTCAGGCACACTGGGAGTGAGCTGTGGGGCTGCTGCCAGGGGCTCTGCTCAGCACAGCATGGCTGGAGCTGGCCCAGGACCTCCTTCGAAAGACAGACTGGTCAGACACACAGCTATCCTGAATCATCAAGGATAATCCTATGTTCAAGTTCCTACGTTCCAGTTCAAGTTCAAGTTCCTACGTTCCAATTGGTGCCCGTTACCTCTTGTCCTGGATCATCAAAGATGATCCAGGACAAGAGGTAACGGGTACAAACTGGAACCTAGGAACTTCTATCAAAGCATGAGGAGGAACTTCTTTACTTTGAGGGTGGCAGAGCGCTGGAACAGGCTGCCCAGGGAGGCAGTAGAGTCTCCCACCCCAGAGACATTCATAACCCGCCTGGAGGTCATCCTGTGCAACCTGCTGTAAGTGACCCTGCTCTGGCAGGGGGTTGGACTGGATGATCTCCAGAGCTCCTTTCCAACCCTAACCAATCTGTGATTCTGTGATCAGAGCTGTTCTTCGAAATCTGTTCCTAGGAAATCGCTGCGAGAAGGAGGATGCACCTGAGGAGCAGGCCTAAGATGGAGGATTGAACAAACAAGTAGCTCTTACCTGAGGAATCGGCTATCCCATGGAACAACTTCTGAGAAAGATTCTGCAACATTACTAGGGGTCCGCCAAAACACAGAATTACTTGCCATGTTCCAGTTAAAGCCTAAACTATCGAGTTGGCATTTCTTTTTAAAAGTGTATAAAGAAGCGGTAATGGGCCAAATCCTCAAGCCACTCTAAATCAACACGATTTGCTTGCCTCCGCTGGAACACCCGCTCTCTATTTCAGTTCAGGAGCTAACACACACTATCTTAATATGCATTTAGGTTAATATTTGCACTTTGCAGGGCTAGGTAGATTGCACGGCTGGCACATATCAGACTAAATGTCACTTCCGAAAGCTAAGGGACCGAACCGGAAGCTGCCATTCAGAGGGACTACCTGACAACATGTGGAACCTCTCCGGAAAAGCCTTCCCACCTCAAGCAACTCCTTTTGATTAATCTTTCACATAGACAATACACGTTATATACACCGACACACCCCCCCGGCCTTTGCCTCCACAGATCCTGTGGTTGGCTAATTAAAGGAGGAGGTGTAACTATCAATCTAATCTCGCTTGTTCTCAAATTTACCATAATTTCCACACTTGAGAGGCTGGTGAAATGAAACAGCACTACTACACTTTCCCGTTCATCAGCCGGAAGCAGAACAACTCCGAGAACCGGGCGAAAAATAATTAGGATGTGGGATCAGGTGTTGCGCGCGTGCATCTGTGCCTGTACAGGGGCACGCAGGCACATGAGCATTCATGGGAGGCAGCAGCAGTAGCACGGGGGCAGATGAGCACCACCAGTCATTTGACCTCGACAGGTGAATGCTTGCAGATGTACTCACAGCACACTTATTAGAAGAGGCCCAAATGCCCGAGAAAACTGCCGTCAGATTACGCCGGAAACAACAACGGCTTTTTAAACAACTACAGCCGCCAGAACGGTACCGGCGGCAGCACTGCAGGAGCTGCTCAGGAACCGCTGGGGCAACCCCAGCGCACCGGGTGCTCAGCGCGTGGCCCTGACCCCACCGCATGGCATGTCACCCTTGGGCAGGAAGCTTGACATTTTCTGGAAGCACCGGTGTCATTTCACGGGCTTTGCCGTCGCTTTGCGCTTGTGGGGTAACACTATAGAGTTTTTCAGAAAGTGTTGGAGCAACTTTGGTACCTTTTCCATTCAGGCACACTGGGAGTGAGCTGTGGGGCTGCTGCCAGGGGCTCTGCTCAGCACAGCATGGCTGGAGCTGGCCCAGGACCTCCTTCGAAAGACAGACTGGTCAGACACACAGCTATCCTGAATCATCAAGGATAATCCTATGTTCAAGTTCCTACCTTCCAGTTCAAGTTCAGGTTCCTACTTTCCAATTGGTGCCCGTTACCTGTTGTCCTGGATCATCAAAGATGATCCAGGACAAGAGGTAACGGGTACAAACTGGAACGTAGGAACTTCTATCAAAGCATGAGGAGGAACTTCTTTACTTTGAGGGTGGCAGAGCGCTGGAACAGGCTGCCCAGGGAGGCGGTAGAGTCTCCCACCCCAGAGACATTCAAAACCCGCCTGGAGGTCATCCTGTGCAACCTGCTGTAGGTGACCCTGCTCTGGCAGGGGGGTTGGACTGGATGATCTCCAGAGCTCCTTTCCAACCCTAACCAATCTGTGATTCTGTGATCAGAGCTGTTCTTCGAAATCTGTTCCTAGGAAATCGCTGCAAGAAGGAGGATGCACCTGAGGAGCAGGCCTAAGATGGAGGATTGAACAAACAAGTAGCTCTTACCTGAGGAATCGGCTATCCCATGGAACAACTTCTGAGAAAGATTCTGCAACATTACTAGGGGTCCGCCAAAACACAGAATTACTTGCCATGTTCCAGTTAAAGCCTAAACTATCGAGTTGGCATTTCTTTTTAAAAGTGTATAAAGAAGCGGTAATGGGCCAAATCCTCAAGCCACTCTAAATCAACACGATTTGCTTGCCTCCGCTGGAACACCCGCTCTCTATTTCAGTTCAGGAGCTAACACACACTATCTTAATATGCATTTAGGTTAATATTTGCACTTTGCAGGGCTAGGTAGATTGCACGGCTGGCACATATCAGACTAAATGTCACTTCCGAAAGCTAAGGGACCGAACCGGAAGCTGCCATTCAGAGGGACTACCTGACAACATGTGGAACCTCTCCGGAAAAGCCTTCCCACCTCAAGCAACTCCTTTTGATTAATCTTTCACATAGACAATACACGTTATATACACCGACACACCCCCCCGGCCTTTGCCTCCACAGATCCTGTGGTTGGCTAATTAAAGGAGGAGGTGTAACTATCAATCTAATCTGGCTTGTTCTCAAATTTACCATAATTTCCACACTTGAGAGGCTGGTGAAATGAAACAGCACTACTACACTTTCCCATTCATCAGCCGGAAGCAGAACAACTCCGAGAACCGGGCGAAAAATAATTAGGATGCGGGATCAGGTGTTGCGCGCGTGCATCTGTGCCTGTACAGGGGCACGCAGGCACATGAGCATTCATGGGAGGCAGCAGCAGTAGCACGGGGGGAGATGAGCACCACCAGTCATTTGACCTCAACAGGTGAATGCTTGCAGATGTACTCACAGCACACTTATTAGAAGAGGCCCAAATGCCCGAGAAAACTGCCGTCAGATTACGCCGGAAACAACAACGGCTTTTTAAACAACTACAGCCGCCAGAACGGTACCGGCGGCAGCACTGCAGGAGCTGCTCAGGAACCGCTGGGGCAACCCCAGCGCACCGGGTGCTCAGCGCGTGGCCCTGACCCCACCGCATGGCATGTCACCCTTGGGCAGGAAGCTTGACATTTTCTGGAAGCACCGGTGTCATTTCACGGGCTTTGCCGTCGCTTTGCGCTTGTGGGGTAACACTATAGAGTTTTTCAGAAAGTGTTGGAGCAACTTTGGTACCTTTTCCATTCAGGCACACTGGGAGTGAGCTGTGGGGCTGCTGCCAGGGGCTCTGCTCAGCACAGCATGGCTGGAGCTGGCCCAGGACCTCCTTCGAAAGACAGACTGGTCAGACACACAGCTATCCTGAATCATCAAGGATAATCCTATGTTCAAGTTCAAGTTCCTACCTTCCAGTTCAAGTTCAGGTTCCTACGTTCCAATTGGTGCCCGTTACCTGTTGTCCTGGATCATCAAAGATGATCCAGGACAAGAGGTAACGGGTACAAACTGGAACGTAGGAACTTCTATCAAAGCATGAGGAGGAACTTCTTTACTTTGAGGGTGGCAGAGCGCTGGAACAGGCTGCCCAGGGAGGCGGTAGAGTCTCCCACCCCAGAGACATTCAAAACCCGCCTGGAGGTCATCCTGTGCAACCTGCTGTAGGTGACCCTGCTCTGGCAGGGGGGTTGCACTACATGATCTCCAGAGCTCCTTTCCAACCCTAACCAATCTGTGATTCTGTGATCAGAGCTGTTCTTCGAAATCTGTTCCTAGGAAATCGCTGCGAGAAGGAGGATGCACCTGAGGATCAGGCCTAAGATGGAGGATTGAACAAACAAGTAGCTCTTACCTGAGGAATCGGCTATCCCATGGAACAACTTCTGAGAAAGATTCTGCAACATTACTAGGGGTCCGCCAAAACACAGAATTACTTGCCATGTTCCAGTTAAAGCCTAAACTATCGAGTTGGCATTTCTTTTTAAAAGTGTATAAAGAAGCGGTAATGGGCCAAATCCTCAAGCCACTGTAAATCAACACGATTTGCTTGCCTCCGCTGGAACACCCGCTCTCTATTTCAGTTCAGGAGCTAACACACAGTATCTTAATATGCATTTAGGTTAATATTTGCACTTTGCAGGGCTAGGTAGATTGCACGGCTGGCACATATCAGACTAAATGTCACTTCCGAAAGCTAAGGGACCGAACCGGAAGCTGCCATTCAGAGGGACTACCTGACAACATGTGGAACCTCTCCGGAAAAGCCTTCCCACCTCAAGCAACTCCTTTTGATTAATCTTTCACATAGACAATACACGTTATATACACCGACACACCCCCCCGGCCTTTGCCTCCACAGATCCTGTGGTTGGCTAATTAAAGGAGGAGGTGTAACTATCAATCTAATCTCGCTTGTTCTCAAATTTACCATAATTTCCACACTTGAGAGGCTGGTGAAATGAAACAGCACTACTACACTTTCCCATTCATCAGCCGGAAGCAGAACAACTCCGAGAACCGGGCGAAAAATAATTAGGATGCGGGATCAGGTGTTGCGCGCGTGCATCTGTGCCTGTACAGGGGCACGCAGGCACATGAGCATTCACAGGAGGCAGCAGCAGTAGCACGGGGGCAGATGAGCACCACCAGTCATTTGACCTCGACAGGTGAATGCTTGCAGATGTACTCACAGCACACTTATTAGAAGAGGCCCAAATGCCCGAGAAAACTGCCGTCAGATTACGCCGGAAACAACAACGGCTTTTTAAACAACTACAGCCGCCAGAACGGTACCGGCGGCAGCACTGCAGGAGCTGCTCAGGAACCGCTGGGGCAACCCCAGCGCACCGGGTGCTCAGCGCGTGGCCCTGACCCCACCGCATGGCATGTCACCCTTGGGCAGGAAGCTTGACATTTTCTGGAAGCACCGGTGTCATTTCACGGGCTTTGCCGTCGCTTTGCGCTTGTGGGGTAACACTATAGAGTTTTTCAGAAAGTGTTGGAGCAACTTTGGTACCTTTTCCATTCAGGCACACTGGGAGTGAGCTGTGGGGCTGCTGCCAGGGGCTCTGCTCAGCACAGCATGGCTGGAGCTGGCCCAGGACCTCCTTCGAAAGACAGACTGGTCAGACACACAGCTATCCTGAATCATCAAGGATAATCCTATGTTCAAGTTCCTACCTTCCAGTTCAAGTTCAAGTTCCTACGTTCCAATTGGTGCCCGTTACCTCTTGTCCTGGATCATCAAAGATGATCCAGGACAAGAGGTAACGGGTACAAACTGGAACCTAGGAACTTCTATCAAAGCATGAGGAGGAACTTCTTTACTTTGAGGGTGGCAGAGCGCTGGAACAGGCTGCCCAGGGAGGCGGTAGAGTCTTCCACCCCAGAGACATTCAAAACCCGCCTGGAGGTCATCCTGTGCAACCTGCTGTAGGTGACCCTGCTCTGGCAGGGGGGTTGGACTGGATGATCTCCAGAGCTCCTTTCCAACCCTAACCAATCTGTGATTCTGTGATCAGAGCTGTTCTTCGAAATCTGTTCCTAGGAAATCGCTGCGAGAAGGAGGATGCACCTGAGGAGCAGGCCTAAGATGGAGGATTGAACAAACAAGTAGCTCTTACCTGAGGAATCGGCTATCCCATGGAACAACTTCTGAGAAAGATTCTGCAACATTACTAGGGGTCCGCCAAAACACAGAATTACTTGCCATGTTCCAGTTAAAGCCTAAACTGTCGAGTTGGCATTTCTTTTTAAAAGTGTATAAAGAAGCAGTAATGGGCCAAATCCGCAAGCCACTGTAAATCAACACGATTTGCTTGCCTCCGCTGGAACACCCGCTCTCTATTTCAGTTCAGGAGCTAACACACAGTATCTTAATATGCATTTAGGTTAATATTTGCACTTTGCAGGGCTAGGTAGATTGCACGGCTGGCACATATCAGACTAAATGTCACTTCCAAAAGCTAAGGGACCGAACCGGAAGCTGCCATTCAGAGGGACTACCTGACAACATGTGGAACCTCTCCGGAAAAGCCTTCCCACCTCAAGCAACTCCTTTTGATTCATCTTTCACATAGACAATACACCTTATATACACTGACACACCCCCCCGGCCTTTGCCTCCACAGATCCTGTGGTTGGCTAATTAAAGGAGGAGGTGTAACTATCAATCTAATCTGGCTTGTTCTCAAATTTACCATAATTTCCACACTTGAGAGGCTGGTGAAATGAAACAGCACTACTACACTTTCCCATTCATCAGCCGGAAGCAGAACAACTCCGAGAACCGGGCGAAAAATAATTAGGATGCGGGATCAGGTGTTGCGCGCGTGCATCTGTGCCTGTACAGGGGCACGCAGGCACATGAGCATTCACGGGAGGCAGCAGCAGTAGCACGGGGGCAGATGAGCACCACCAGTCATTTGACCTCGACAGATGAATGCTTGCAGATGTACTCACAGCACACTTATTAGAAGAGGCCCAAATGCCCGAGAAAACTGCCGTCAGATTACGCCGGAAACAACAACGGCTTTTTAAACAACTACAGCCGCCAGAACGGTACCGGCGGCAGCACTGCAGGAGCTGCTCAGGAACCGCTGGGGCAACCCCAGCGCACCGGGTGCTCAGCGCGTGGCCCTGACCCCACCGCATGGCATGTCACCCTTGGGCAGGAAGCTTGACATTTTCTGGAAGCACCGGTGTCATTTCACGGGCTTTGCCGTCGCTTTGCGCTTGTGGGGTAACACTATAGAGTTTTTCAGAAAGTGTTGGAGCAACTTTGGTACCTTTTCCATTCAGGCACACTGGGAGTGAGCTGTGGGGCTGCTGCCAGGGGCTCTGCTCAGCACAGCATGGCTGGAGCTGGCCCAGGACCTCCTTCGAAAGACAGACTGGTCAGACACACAGCTATCCTGAATCATCAAGGATAATCCTATGTTCAAGTTCCTACGTTCCAGTTCAAGTTCAAGTTCCTACGTTCCAATTGGTGCCCGTTACCTCTTGTCCTGGATCATCAAAGATGATCCAGGACAAGAGGTAACGGGTACAAACTGGAACGTAGGAACTTCTATCAAAGCATGAGGAGGAACTTCTTTACTTTGAGGGTGGCAGAGCGCTGGAACAGGCTGCCCAGGGAGGCGGTAGAGTCTTCCACCCCAGAGACATTCAAAACCCGCCTGGAGGTCATCCTGTGCAACCTGCTGTAGGTGACCCTGCTCTGGCAGGGGGGTTGGACTGGATGATCTCCAGAGCTCCTTTCCAACCCTAACCAATCTGTGATTCTGTGATCAGAGCTGTTCTTCGAAATCTGTTCCTAGGAAATCGCTGCGAGAAGGAGGATGCACCTGAGGAGCAGGCCTAAGATGGAGGATTGAACAAACAAGTAGCTTTTACCTGAGGAATCGGCTATCCCATGGAACAACTTCTGAGAAAGATTCTGCAACATTACTAGGGGTCCGCCAAAACACAGAATTACTTGCCATGTTCCAGTTAAAGCCTAAACTATCGAGTTGGCATTTCTTTTTAAAAGTGTATAAAGAAGCGGTAATGGGCCAAATCCTCAAGCCACTCTAAATCAACACGATTTGCTTGCCTCCGCTGGAACACCCGCTCTCTATTTCAGTTCAGGAGCTAACACACAGTATCTTAATATGCATTTATGTTAATATTTGCACTTTGCAGGGCTAGGTAGATTGCACGGCTGGCACATATCAGACTAAATGTCACTTCCGAAAGCTAAGGGACCGAACCGGAAGCTGCCATTCAGAGGGACTACCTGACAACATGTGGAACCTCTCCGGAAAAGCCTTCCCACCTCAAGCAACTCCTTTTGATTAATCTTTCACATAGACAATACACGTTATATACACCGACACACCCCCCCGGCCTTTGCCTCCACAGATCCTGTGGTTGGCTAATTAAAGGAGGAGGTGTAACTATCAATCTAATCTGGCTTGTTCTCAAATTTACCATAATTTCCACACTTGAGAGGCTGGTGAAATGAAACAGCACTACTACACTTTCCCATTCATCAGCCGGAAGCAGAACAACTCAGAGAACCGGGCGAAAAATAATTAGGATGCGGGATCAGGTGTTGCGCGCGTGCATCTGTGCCTGTACAGGGGCACGCAGGCACATGAGCATTCATGGGAGGCAGCAGCAGTAGCTGGGGGCAGATGAGCACCACCAGTCATTTGACCTCGACAGGTGAATGCTTGCAGATGTACTCACAGCACACTTATTAGAAGAGGCCCAAATGCCCGAGAAAACTGCCGTCAGATTACGCCGGAAACAACAACGGCTTTTTAAACAACTACAGCCGCCAGAACGGTACCGGCGGCAGCACTGCAGGAGCTGCTCAGGAACCGCTGGGGCAACCCCAGCGCACCGGGTGCTCAGCGTGTGGCCCTGACCCCACCGCATGGCATGTCACCCTTGGGCAGGAAGCTTGACATTTTCTGGAAGCACCGGTGTCATTTCACGGGCTTTGCCGTCGCTTTGCGCTTGTGGGGTAACACTATAGAGTTTTTCAGAAAGTGTTGGAGCAACTTTGGTACCTTTTCCATTCAGGCACACTGGGAGTGAGCTGTGGGGCTGCTGCCAGGGGCTCTGCTCAGCACAGCATGGCTGGAGCTGGCCCAGGACTTCCTTCGAAAGACAGACTGGTCAGAAACACAGCTATCCTGAATCATCAAGGATAATCCTATGTTCAAGTTCCTACGTTCCAGTTCAAGTTCAAGTTCCTACGTTCCAATTGGTGCCCGTTACCTCTTGTCCTGGATCATCAAAGATGATCCAGGACAAGAGGTAACGGGTACAAACTGGAACGTAGGAACTTCTATCAAAGCATGAGGAGGAACTTCTTTACTTTGAGGGTGGCAGAGCGCTGGAACAGGCTGCCCAGGGAGGCGGTAGAGTCTCCCACCCCAGAGACATTCAAAACCCGCCTGGAGGTCATCCTGTGCAACCTGCTGTAGGTGACCCTGCTCTGGCAGGGGGGTTGGACTGGATGATCTCCAGAGCTCCTTTCCAACCCTAACCAATCTGTGATTCTGTGATCAGAGCTGTTCTTCGAAATCTGTTCCTAGGAAATCGCTGCGAGAAGGAGGATGCACCTGAGGAGCAGGCCTAAGATGGAGGATTGAACAAACAAGTAGCTCTTACCTGAGGAATCGGCTATCCCATGGAACAACTTCTGAGAAAGATTCTGCAACATTACTAGGGGTCCGCCAAAACATACAATTACTTGCCATGTTCCAGTTAAAGCCTAAACTATCGAGTTGGCATTTCTTTTTAAAAGTGTATAAAGAAGCGGTAATGGGCCAAATCCTCAAGCCACTGTAAATCAACACGATTTGCTTGCCTCCGCTGGAACACCCGCTCTCTATTTCAGTTCAGGAGCTAACACACACTATCTTACTATGCATTTAGGTTAATATTTGCACTTTGCAGGGCTAGGTAGATTGCACGGCTGGCACATATCAGACTAAATGTCACTTCCGAAAGCTAAGGGACCGAACCGGAAGCTGCCATTCAGAGGGACTACCTGACAACATGTGGAACCTCTCCGGAAAAGCCTTCCCACCTCAAGCAACTCCTTTTGATTCATCTTTCACATAGACAATACACGTTATATACACCGACACACCCCCCCGGCCTTTGCCTCCACAGATCCTGTGGTTGGCTAATTAAAGGAGGAGGTGTAACTATCAATCTAATCTGGCTTGTTCTCAAATTTACCATAATTTCCACACTTGAGAGGCTGGTGAAATGAAACAGCACTACTACACTTTCCCATTCATCAGCCGGAAGCAGAACAACTCCGAGAACCGGGCGAAAAATAATTAGGATGCGGGATCAGGTGTTGCGCGCGTGCATCTGTGCCTGTACAGGGGCACGCAGGCACATGAGCATTCACGGGAGGCAGCAGCAGTAGCACGGGGGCAGATGAGCACCACCAGTCATTTGACCTCGACAGGTGAATGCTTGCAGATGTACTCACAGCACACTTATTAGAAGAGGCCCAAATGCCCGAGAAAACTGCCGTCAGATTACGCCGGAAACAACAACGGCTTTTTAAACAACTACAGCCGCCAGAACGGTACCGGCGGCAGCACTGCAGGAGCTGCTCAGGAACCGCTGGGGCAACCCCAGCGCACCGGGTGCTCAGCGTGTGGCCCTGACCCCACCGCATGGCATGTCACCCTTGGGCAGGAAGCTTGACATTTTCTGGAAGCACCGGTGTCATTTCACGGGCTTTGCCGTCGCTTTGCGCTTGTGGGGTAACACTATAGAGTTTTTCAGAAAGTGTTGGAGCAACTTTGGTACCTTTTCCATTCAGGCACACTGGGAGTGAGCTGTGGGGCTGCTGCCAGGGGCTCTGCTCAGCACAGCATGGCTGGAGCTGGCCCAGGACCTCCTTCGAAAGACAGACTGGTCAGACACACAGCTATCCTGAATCATCAAGGATAATCCTATGTTCAAGTTCCTACGTTCCAGTTCAAGTTCAAGTTCCTACGTTCCAATTGGTGCCCGTTACCTCTTGTCCTGGATCATCAAAGATGATCCAGGACAAGAGGTAACGGGTACAAACTGGAACCTAGGAACTTCTATCAAAGCATGAGGAGGAACTTCTTTACTTTGAGGGTGGCAGAGCGCTGGAACAGGCTGCCCAGGGAGGCGGTAGAGTCTCCCACCCCAGAGACATTCAAAACCCGCCTGGAGGTCATCCTGTGCAACCTGCTGTAGGTGACCCTGCTCTGGCAGGGGGGTTGGACTGGATGATCTCCAGAGCTCCTTTCCAACCCTAACCAATCTGTGATTCTGTGATCAGAGCTGTTCTTCGAAATCTGTTCCTAGGAAATCGCTGCGAGAAGGAGGATGCACCTGAGGAGCAGGCCTAAGATGGAGGATTGAACAAACAAGTAGCTCTTACCTGAGGAATCGGCTATCCCATGGAACAACTTCTGAGAAAGATTCTGCAACATTACTAGGGGTCCGCCAAAACATACAATTACTTGCCATGTTCCAGTTAAAGCCTAAACTATCGAGTTGGCATTTCTTTTTAAAAGTGTATAAAGAAGCGGTAATGGGCCAAATCCTCAAGCCACTCTAAATCAACACGATTTGCTTGCCTCCGCTGGAACACCCGCTCTCTATTTCAGTTCAGGAGCTAACACACAGTATCTTAATATGCATTTAGGTTAATATTTGCACTTTGCAGGGCTAGGTAGATTGCACGGCTGGCACATATCAGACTAAATGTCACTTCCGAAAGCTAAGGGACCGAACCGGAAGCTGCCATTCAGAGGGACTACCTGACAACATGTGGAACCTCTCCGGAAAAGCCTTCCCACCTCAAGCAACTCCTTTTGATTCATCTTTCACATAGACAATACACGTTATATACACCGACACACCCCCCCGGCCTTTGCCTCCACAGATCCTGTGGTTGGCTAATTAAAGGAGGAGGTGTAACTATCAATCTAATCTGGCTTGTTCTCAAATTTACCATAATTTCCACACTTGAGAGGCTGGTGAAATGAAACAGCACTACTACACTTTCCCATTCATCAGCCGGAAGCAGAACAACTCCGAGAACCGGGCGAAAAATAATTAGGATGCGGGATCAGGTGTTGCGCGCGTGCTTTTTTGCCTGTACAGGGGCACGCAGGCACATGAGCATTCACGGGAGGCAGCAGCAGTAGCACGGGGGCAGATGAGCACCACCAGTCATTTGACCTCGACAGGTGAATGCTTGCAGATGTACTCACAGCACACTTATTAGAAGAGGCCCAAATGCCCGAGAAAACTGCCGTCAGATTACGCCGGAAACAACAACGGCTTTTTAAACAACTACAGCCGCCAGAACGGTACCGGCGGCAGCACTGCAGGAGCTGCTCAGGAACCGCTGGGGCAACCCCAGCGCACCGGGTGCTCAGCGCGTGGCCCTGACCCCACCGCATGGCATGTCACCCTTGGGCAGGAAGCTTGACATTTTCTGGAAGCACCGGTGTCATTTCACGGGCTTTGCCGTCGCTTTGCGCTTGTGGGGTAACACTATAGAGTTTTTCAGAAAGTGTTGGAGCAACTTTGGTACCTTTTCCATTCAGGCACACTGGGAGTGAGCTGTGGGGCTGCTGCCAGGGGCTCTGCTCAGCACAGCATGGCTGGAGCTGGCCCAGGACCTCCTTCGAAAGACAGACTGGTCAGACACACAGCTATCCTGAATCATCAAGGATAATCCTATGTTCAAGTTCAAGTTCCTACCTTCCAGTTCAAGTTCAAGTTCCTACGTTCCAATTGGTGCCCGTTACCTCTTGTCCTGGATCATCAAAGATGATCCAGGACAAGAGGTAACGGGTACAAACTGGAACCTAGGAACTTCTATCAAAGCATGAGGAGGAACTTCTTTACTTTGAGGGTGGCAGAGCACTGGAACAGGCTGCCCAGGGAGGCGGTAGAGTCTCCCACCCCAGAGACATTCAAAACCCGCCTGGAGGTCATCCTGTGCAACCTGCTGTAGGTGACCCTGCTCTGGCAGGGGGTTGGACTGGATGATCTCCAGAGCTCCTTTCCAACCCTAACCAATCTGTGATTCTGTGATCAGAGCTCTTCTTCAAAATCTGTTCCTAGGAAATCGCTGCGAGAAGGAGGATGCACCTGAGGAGCAGTCCTAAGATGGAGGATTGAACAAACAAGTAGCTCTTACCTGAGGAATCGGCTATCCCATGGAACAACTTCTGAGAAAGATTCTGCAACATTACTAGGGGTCCGCCAAAGCATACAATTACTTGCCATGTTCCAGTTAAAGCCTAAACTATCGAGTTGGCATTTCTTTTTAAAAGTGTATAAAGAAGCGGTAATGGGCCAAATCCGCAAGCCACTGTAAATCAACACGATTTGCTTGCCTCCGCTGGAACACCCGCTCTCTATTTCAGTTCAGGAGCTAACACACAGTATCTTAATATGCATTTAGGTTAATATTTGCACTTTGCAGGGCTAGGTAGATTGCACGGCTGGCACATATCAGACTAAATGTCACTTCCGAAAGCTAAGGGACCGAACCGGAAGCTGCCATTCAGAGGGACTACCTGACAACATGTGGAACCTCTCCGGAAAAGCCTTCCCACCTCGAGCAACTCCTTTTGATTAATCTTTCACATAGACAATACACCTTATATACACCGACACACCCCCCCGGCCTTTGCCTCCACAGATCCTGTGGTTGGCTAATTAAAGGAGGAGGTGTAACTATCAATCTAATCTGGCTTGTTCTCAAATTTACCATAATTTCCACACTTGAGAGGCTGGTGAAATGAAACAGCACTACTACACTTTCCCATTCATCAGCCGGAAGCAGAACAACTCCGAGAACCGGGCGAAAAATAATTAGGATGCGGGATCAGGTGTTGCGCGCGTGCATCTGTGCCTGTACAGGGGCACGCAGGCACATGAGCATTCACGGGAGGCAGCAGCAGTAGCACGGGGGGAGATGAGCACCACCAGTCATTTGACCTCGACAGGTGAATGCTTGCAGATGTACTCACAGCACACTTATTAGAAGAGGCCCAAATGCCCGAGAAAACTGCCGTCAGATTACGCCGGAAACAACAACGGCTTTTTAAACAACTACAGCCGCCAGAACGGTACCGGCGGCAGCACTGCAGGAGCTGCTCAGGAACCGCTGGGGCAACCCCAGCGCACCGGGTGCTCAGCGCGTGGCCCTGACCCCACCGCATGGCATGTCACCCTTGGGCAGGAAGCTTGACATTTTCTGGAAGCACCGGTGTCATTTCACGGGCTTTGCCGTCGCTTTGCGCTTGTGGGGTAACACTATAGAGTTTTTCAGAAAGTGTTGGAGCAACTTTGGTACCTTTTCCATTCAGGCACACTGGGAGTGAGCTGTGGGGCTGCTGCCAGGGGCTCTGCTCAGCACAGCATGGCTGGAGCTGGCCCAGGACCTCCTTCGAAAGACAGACTGGTCAGACACACAGCTATCCTGAATCATCAAGGATAATCCTATGTTCAAGTTCAAGTTCCTACCTTCCAGTTCAAGTTCAAGTTCCTACGTTCCAATTGGTGCCCGTTACCTCTTGTCCTGGATCATCAAAGATGATCCAGGACAAGAGGTAACGGGTACAAACTGGAACCTAGGAACTTCTATCAAAGCATGAGGAGGAACTTCTTTACTTTGAGGGTGGCAGAGCGCTGGAAAAGGCTGCCCAGGGAGGCAGTAGAGTCTCCCACCCCAGAGACATTCAAAACCCGCCTGGAGGTCATCCTGTGCAACCTGCTGTAGGTGACCCTGCTCTGGCAGGGGGGTTGGACTGGATGATCTCCAGAGCTCCTTTCCAACCCTAACCAATCTGTGATTCTGTGATCAGAGCTGTTCTTCGAAATCTGTTCCTAGGAAATCGCTGCGAGAAGGAGGATGCACCTGAGGAGCAGGCCTAAGATGGAGGATTGAACAAACAAGTAGCTCTTACCTGAGGAATCGGCTATCCCATGGAACAACTTCTGAGAAAGATTCTGCAACATTACTAGGGGTCCGCCAAAGCATACAATTACTTGCCATGTTCCAGTTAAAGCCTAAACTATCGAGTTGGCATTTCTTTTTAAAAGTGTATAAAGAAGCGGTAATGGGCCAAATCCTCAAGCCACTCTAAATCAACACGATTTGCTTGCCTCCGCTGGAACACCCGCTCTCTATTTCAGTTCAGGAGCTAACACACAGTATCTTAATATGCATTTATGTTAATATTTGCCCTTTGCGGGGCTAGGTAGATTGCACGGCTGGCACATATCAGACTAAATGTCACTTCCGAAAGCTAAGGGACCGAACCGGAAGCTGCCATTCAGAGGGACTACCTGACAACATGTTGAACCTCTCCGGAAAAGCCTTCCCACCTCAAGCAACTCCTTTTGATTCATCTTTCACATAGACAATACACGTTATATACACCGACACACCCCCCCGGCCTTTGCCTCCACAGATCCTGTGGTTGGCTAATTAAAGGAGGAGGTGTAACTATCAATCTAATCTCGCTTGTTCTCAAATTTACCATAATTTCCACACTTGAGAGGCTGGTGAAATGAAACAGCACTACTACACTTTCCCATTCATCAGCCGGAAGCAGAACAACTCCGAGAACCGGGCGAAAAATAATTAGGATGCGGGATCAGGTGTTGCGCGCGTGCATCTGTGCCTGTACAGGGGCACGCAGGCACATGAACATTCACGGGAGGCAGCAGCAGTAGCACGGGGGCAGATGAGCACCACCAGTCATTTGACCTCGACAGGTGAATGCTTGCAGATGTACTCACAGCACACTTATTAGAAGAGGCCCAAATGCCCGAGAAAACTGCCGTCAGATTACGCCGGAAACAACAACGGCTTTTTAAACAACTACAGCCGCCAGAATGGTACCGGCGGCAGCACTGCAGGAGCTGCTCAGGAACCGCTGGGGCAACCCCAGCGCACCGGGTGCTCAGCGCGTGGCCCTGACCCCACCGCATGGCATGTCACCCTTGGGCAGGAAGCTTGACATTTTCTGGAAGCACCGGTGTCATTTCACGGGCTTTGCCGTCGCTTTGCGCTTGTGGGGTAACACTATAGAGTTTTTCAGAAAGTGTTGGAGCAACTTTGGTACCTTTTCCATTCAGGCACACTGGGAGTGAGCTGTGGGGCTGCTGCCAGGGGCTCTGCTCAGCACAGCATGGCTGGAGCTGGCCCAGGACCTCCTTCGAAAGACAGACTGGTCAGACACACAGCTATCCTGAATCATCAAGGATAATCCTATGTTCAAGTTCAAGTTCCTACGTTCCAGTTCAAGTTCAAGTTCCTACGTTCCAATTGGTGCCCGTTACCTCTTGTCCTGGATCATCAAAGATGATCCAGGACAAGAGGTAACGGGTACAAACTGGAACCTAGGAACTTCTATCAAAGCATGAGGAGGAACTTCTTTACTTTGAGGGTGGCAGAGCGCTGGAACAGGCTGCCCAGGGAGGCGGTAGAGTCTCCCACCCCAGAAACATTCAAAACCCGCCTGGAGGTCATCCTGTGCAACCTGCTGTAGGTGACCCTGCTCTGGCAGGGGGGTTGGACTGGATGATCTCCAGAGCTCCTTTCCAACCCTAACCAATCTGTGATTCTGTGATCAGAGCTGTTCTTCGAAATCTGTTCCTAGGAAATCGCTGCGAGAAGGAGGATGCACCTGAGGAGCAGGCCTAAGATGGAGGATTGAACAAACAAGTAGCTCTTACCTGAGGAAACGGCTATCCCATGGAACAACTTCTGAGAAAGATTCTGCAACATTACTAGGGGTCCGCCAAAACATACAATTACTTGCCATGTTCCAGTTAAAGCCTAAACTATCGAGTTGGCATTTCTTTTTAAAAGTGTATAAAGAAGCGGTAATGGGCCAAATCCTCAAGCCACTCTAAATCAACACGATTTGCTTGCCTCCGCTGGAACACCCGCTCTCTATTGCAGTTCAGGAGCTAACACACAGTATCTTAATATGCATTTAGGTTAATATTTGCACTTTGCAGGGCTAGGTAGATTGCACGGCTGGCACATATCAGACTAAATGTCACTTCCGAAAGCTAAGGGACCGAACCGGAAGCTGCCATTCAGAGGGACTACCTGACAACATGTGGAACCTCTCCGGAAAAGCCTTCCCACCTCAAGCAACTCCTTTTGATTCATCTTTCACATAGACAATACACGTTATATACACCGACACACCCCCCCGGCCTTTGCCTCCACAGATCCTGTGGTTGGCTAATTAAAGGAGGAGGTGTAACTATCAATCTAATCTGGCTTGTTCTCAAATTTACCATAATTTCCACACTTGAGAGGCTGGTGAAATGAAACAGCACTACTACACTTTCCCATTCATCAGCCGGAAGCAGAACAACTCCGAGAACCGGGCGAAAAATAATTAGGATGCGGGATCAGGTGTTGCGCGCGTGCATCTGTGCCTGTACAGGGGCACGCAGGCACATGAGCATTCACGGGAGGCAGCAGCAGTAGCACGGGGGCAGATGAGCACCACCAGTCATTTGACCTCGACAGGTGAATGCTTGCAGATGTACTCACAGCACACTTATTCGAAGAGGCCCAAATGCCCGAGAAAACTGCCGTCAGATTACGCCGGAAACAACAACGGCTTTTTAAACAACTACAGCCGCCAGAACGGTACCGGCGGCAGCACTGCAGGAGCTGCTCAGGAACCGCTGGGGCAACCCCAGCGCACCGGGTGCTCAGCGCGTGGCCCTGACCCCACCGCATGGCGTGTCACCCTTGGGCAGGAAGCTTGACATTTTCTGGAAGCACCGGTGTCATTTCACGGGCTTTGCCGTCGCTTTGCGCTTGTGGGGTAACACTATAGAGTTTTTCAGAAAGTGTTGGAGCAACTTTGGTACCTTTTCCATTCAGGCACACTGGGAGTGAGCTGTGGGGCTGCTGCCAGGGGCTCTGCTCAGCACAGCATGGCTGGAGCTGGCCCAGGACCTCCTTCGAAAGACAGACTGGTCAGACACACAGCTATCCTGAATCATCAAGGATAATCCTATGTTCAAGTTCAAGTTCCTACCTTCCAGTTCAAGTTCAAGTTCCTACGTTCCAATTGGTGCCCGTTACCTCTTGTCCTGGATCATCAAAGATGATCCAGGACAAGAGGTAACGGGTACAAACTGGAACCTAGGAACTTCTATCAAAGCATGAGGAGGAACTTCTTTACTTTGAGGGTGGCAGAGCACTGGAACAGGCTGCCCAGGGAGGCGGTAGAGTCTCCCACCCCAGAGACATTCAAAACCCGCCTGGAGGTCATCCTGTGCAACCTGCTGAAGGTGACCCTGCTCTGGCAGGGGGTTGGACTGGATGATCTCCAGAGCTCCTTTCCAACCCTAACCAATCTGTGATTCTGTGATCAGAGCTCTTCTTCAAAATCTGTTCCTAGGAAATCGCTGCGAGAAGGAGGATGCACCTGAGGAGCAGGCCTAAGATGGAGGATTGAACAAACAAGTAGCTCTTACCTTAGGAATCGGCTATCCCATGGAACAACTTCTGAGAAAGATTCTGCAACATAACTAGGGGTCCGCCAAAACACAGAATTACTTGCCATGTTCCAGTTAAAGCCTAAACTATCGAGTTGGCATTTCTTTTTAAAAGTGTATAAAGAAGCGGTAATGGGCCAAATCCTCAAGCCACTCTAAATCAACAGGATTTGCTTGCCTCCGCTGGAACACCCGCTCTCTATTTCAGTTCAGGAGCTAACACACAGTATCTTAATATGCATTTAGGTTAATATTTGCACTTTGCAGGGCTAGGTAGATTGCACGGCTGGCACATATCAGACTAAATGTCACTTCCGAAAGCTAAGGGACCGAACCGGAAGCTGCCATTCAGAGGGACTACCTGACAACATGTGGAACCTCTCCGGAAAAGCCTTCCCACCTCGAGCAACTCCTTTTGATTAATCTTTCACATAGACAATACACCTTATATACACCGACACACCCCCCCGGCCTTTGCCTCCACAGATCCTGTGGTTGGCTAATTAAAGGAGGAGGTGTAACTATCAATCTAATCTGGCTTGTTCTCAAATTTACCATAATTTCCACACTTGAGAGGCTGGTGAAATGAAACAGCACTACTACACTTTCCCATTCATCAGCCGGAGGCAGAACAACTCAGAGAACCGGGCGAAAAATAATTAGGATGCGGGATCAGGTGTTGCGCGCGTGCATCTGTGCCTGTACAGGGGCACGCAGGCACATGAGCATTCACGGGAGGCAGCAGCAGTAGCACGGGGGGAGATGAGCACCACCAGTCATTTGACCTCGACAGGTGAATGCTTGCAGATGTACTCACAGCACACTTATTAGAAGAGGCCCAAACGCCCGAGAAAACTGCCGTCAGATTACGCCGGAAACAACAACGGCTTTTTAAACAACTACAGCCGCCAGAACGGTACCGGCAGCAGCACTGCAGGAGCTGCTCAGGAAACGCTGGGGCAACCCCAGCGCACCGGGTGCTCAGCGCGTGGCCCTGACCCCACCGCATGGCATGTCACCCTTGGGCAGGAAGCTTGACATTTTCTGGAAGCACCGGTGTCATTTCACGGGCTTTGCCGTCGCTTTGCGCTTGTGGGGTAACACTATAGAGTTTTTCAGAAAGTGTTGGAGCAACTTTGGTGCCTTTTCCATTCAGGCACACTGGGAGTGAGCTGTGGGGCTGCTGCCAGGGGCTCTGCTCAGCCCAGCATGGCTGGAGCTGGCCCAGGACCTCCTTCGAAAGACAGACTGGTCAGACACACAGCTATCCTGAATCATCAAGGATAATCCTATGTTCAAGTTCAAGTTCCTACGTTCCAGTTCAAGTTCAAGTTCCTACGTTCCAATTGGTGCCCGTTACCTCTTGTCCTGGATCATCAAAGATGATCCAGGACAAGAGGTAACGGGTACAAACTGGAACCTAGGAACTTCTATCAAAGCATGAGGAGGAACTTCTTTACTTTGAGGGTGGCAGAGCGCTGGAACAGGCTGCCCAGGGAGGCGGTAGAGTCTCCGACCCCAGAGACATTCATAACCCGCCTGGAGGTCATCCTGTGCAACCTGCTGTAGGTGACCCTGCTCTGGCAGGGGGTTGGACTGGATGATCTCCAGAGCTCCTTTCCAACCCTAACCAATCTGTGATTCTGTGATCAGAGCTGTTCTTCGAAATCTGTTCCTAGGAAATCGCTGCGAGAAGGAGGATGCACCTGAGGAGCAGGCCTAAGATGGAGGATTGAACAAACAAGTAGCTCTTACCTGAGGAATCGGCTATCCCATGGAACAACTTCTGAGAAAGATTCTGCAACATAACTAGGGGTCCGCCAAAACACAGAATTACTTGCCATGTTCCAGTTAAAGCCTAAACTATCGAGTTGGCATTTCTTTTTAAAAGTGTATAAAGAAGCGGTAATGGGCCAAATCCTCAAGCCACTGTAAATCAACATGATTTGCTTGCCTCCGCTGGAACACCCGCTCTCTATTTCAGTTCAGGAGCTAACACACAGTATCTTAATATGCATTTAGGTTAATATTTGCACTTTGCAGGGCTAGGTAGATTGCACGGCTGGCACATATCAGACTAAATGTCACTTCCGAAAGCTAAGGGACCGAACCGGAAGCTGCCATTCAGAGGGACTACCTGACAACATGTGGAACCTCTCCGGAAAAGCCTTCCCACCTCAAGCAACTCCTTTTGATTAATCTTTCACATAGACAATACACGTTATATACACCGACACACCCCCCCGGCCTTTGCCTCCACAGATCCTGTGGTTGGCTAATTAAAGGAGGAGGTGTAACTATCAATCTAATCTGGCTTGTTCTCAAATTTACCATAATTTCCACACTTGAGAGGCTGGTGAAATGAAACAGCACTACTACACTTTCCCATTCATCAGCCGGAAGCAGAACAACTCCGAGAACCGGGCGAAAAATAATTAGGATGCGGGATCAGGTGTTGCGCGCGTGCATCTGTGCCTGTACAGGGGCACGCAGGCACATGAGCATTCACGGGAGGCAGCAGCAGTAGCACGGGGGCAGATGAGCACCACCAGTCATTTGACCTCGACATGTGAATGCTTGCAGATGTACTCACAGCACACTTATTAGAAGAGGCCCAAACGCCCGAGAAAACTGCCGTCAGATTACGCCGGAAACAACAACGGCTTTTTAAACAACTACAGCCGCCAGAACGGTACCGGCAGCAGCACTGCAGGAGCTGCTCAGGAAACGCTGGGGCAACCCCAGCGCACCGGGTGCTCAGCGCGTGGCCCTGACCCCACCGCATGGCATGTCACCCTTGGGCAGGAAGCTTGACATTTTCTGGAAGCACCGGTGTCATTTCACGGGCTTTGCCGTCGCTTTGCGCTTGTGGGGTAACACTATAGAGTTTTTCAGAAAGTGTTGGAGCAACTTTGGTACCTTTTCCATTCAGGCACACTGGGAGTGAGCTGTGGGGCTGCTGCCAGGGGCTCTGCTCAGCACAGCATGGCTGGAGCTGGCCCAGGACCTCCTTCGAAAGACAGACTGGTCAGACACACAGCTATCCTGAATCATCAAGGATAATCCTATGTTCAAGTTCAAGTTCCTACCTTCCAGTTCAAGTTCAAGTTCCTACGTTCCAATTGGTGCCCATTACCTCTTGTCCTGGATCATCAAAGATGATCCAGGACAAGAGGTAACGGGTACAAACTGGAACCTAGGAACTTCTATCAAAGCATGAGGAGGAACTTCTTTACTTTGAGGGTGGCAGAGCGCTGGAACAGGCTGCCCAGGGAGGCGGTAGAGTCTCCCACCCCAGAGACATTCATAACCCGCCTGGAGGTCATCCTGTGCAACCTGCTGTAGGTGACCCTGCTCTGGCAGGGGGTTGGACTGGATGATCTCCAGAGCTCCTTTCCAACCCTAACCAATCTGTGATTCTGTGATCAGAGCTGTTCTTCGAAATCTGTTCCTAGGAAATCGCTGCGAGAAGGAGGATGCACCTGAGGAGCAGGCCTAAGATGGAGGATTGAACAAACAAGTAGCTCTTACCTGAGGAATCGGCTATCCCATGGAACAACTTCTGAGAAAGATTCTGCAACATTACTAGGGGTCCGCCAAAACATACAATTACTTGCCATGTTCCAGTTAAAGCCTAAACTATCGAGTTGGCATTTCTTTTTAAAAGTGTATAAAGAAGCGGTAATGGGCCAAATCCTCAAGCCACTGTAAATCAACACGATTTGCTTGCCTCCGCTGGAACACCCGCTCTCTATTTCAGTTCAGGAGCTAACACACACTATCTTAATATGCATTTAGGTTAATATTTGCACTTTGCAGGGCTAGGTAGATTGCACGGCTGGCACATATCAGACTAAATGTCACTTCCGAAAGCTAAGGGACCGAACCGGAAGCTGCCATTCAGAGGGACTACCTGACAACATGTGGAACCTCTCCGGAAAAGCCTTCCCACCTCAAGCAACTCCTTTTGATTAATCTTTCACATAGACAATACACGTTATATACACCGACACACCCCCCCGGCCTTTGCCTCCACAGATCCTGTGGTTGGCTAATTAAAGGAGGAGGTGTAACTATCAATCTAATCTGGCTTGTTCTCAAATTTACCATAATTTCCACACTTGAGAGGCTGGTGAAATGAAACAGCACTACTACACTTTCCCATTCATCAGCCGGAAGCAGAACAACTCCGAGAACCGGGCGAAAAATAATTAGGATGCGGGATCAGGTGTTGCGCGCGTGCATCTGTGCCTGTACAGGGGCACGCAGGCACATGAGCATTCACGGGAGGCAGCAGCAGTAGCACGGGGGCAGATGAGCACCACCAGTCATTTGACCTCGACAGGTGAATGCTTGCAGATGTACTCACAGCACACTTATTAGAAGAGGCCCAAATGCCCGAGAAAACTGCCGTCAGATTACGCCGGAAACAACAACGGCTTTTTAAACAACTACAGCCGCCAGAACGGTACCGGCGGCAGCACTGCAGGAGCTGCTCAGGAACCGCTGGGGCAACCCCAGCGCACCGGGTGCTCAGCGCGTGGCCCTGACCCCACCGCATGGCATGTCACCCTTGGGCAGGAAGCTTGACATTTTCTGGAAGCACCGGTGTCATTTCACGGGCTTTGCCGTCGCTTTGCGCTTGTGGGGTAACACTATAGAGTTTTTCAGAAAGTGTTGGAGCAACTTTGGTACCTTTTCCATTCAGGCACACTGGGAGTGAGCTGTGGGGCTGCTGCCAGGGGCTCTGCTCAGCACAGCATGGCTGGAGCTGGCCCAGGACCTCCTTCGAAAGACAGACTGGTCAGACACACAGCTATCCTGAATCATCAAGGATAATCCTATGTTCAAGTTCCTACAATCCAGTTCAAGTTCAAGTTCCTACGTTCCAATTGGTGCCCGTTACCTCTTGTCCTGGATTATCAAAGATGATGATCATCAAAGATGATCCAGGACAAGAGGTAACGGGTACAAACTGGAACCTAGGAACTTCTATCAAAGCATGAGGAGGAACTTCTTTACTTTGAGGGTGGCAGAGCGCTGGAACAGGCTGCCCGGGGAGGCGGTAGAGTCTCCGACCCCAGAGACATTCAAAACCCGCCTGGAGGTCATCCTGTGCAACCTGCTGTAGGTGACCCTGCTCTGGCAGGGGGGTTGGACTAGGTGATCTCCAGAGCTCCTTTCCAACCCTAACCAATCTGTGATTCTGTGATCAGAGCTGTTCTTCGAAATCTGTTCCTAGGAAATCGCTGCGAGAAGGAGGATGCACCTGAGGAGCAGGCCTAAGATGGAGGATTGAACAAACAAGTAGCTCTTACCTGAGGAATCGGCTATCCCATGGAACAACTTCTGAGAAAGATTCTGCAACATTACTAGGGGTCCGCCAAAACATACAATTACTTGCCATGTTCCAGTTAAAGCCTAAACTATCGAGTTGGCATTTCTTTTTAAAAGTGTATAAAGAAGCGGTAATGGGCCAAATCCTCAAGCCACTGTAAATCAACACGATTTGCTTGCCTCCGCTGGAACACCCGCTCTCTATTTCAGTTCAGGAGCTAACACACAGTATCTTAATATGCATTTATGTTAATATTTGCACTTTGCAGGGCTAGGTAGATTGCACGGCTGGCACATATCAGACTAAATGTCACGTCCGAAAGCTAAGGGACCGAACCGGAAGCTGCCATTCAGAGGGACTACCTGACAACATGTGGAACCTCTCCGGAAAAGCCTTCCCACCTCAAGCAACTCCTTTTGATTAATCTTTCACATAGACAATACACGTTATATACACCGACACACCCCCCCGGCCTTTGCCTCCACAGATCCTGTGGTTGGCTAATTAAAGGAGGAGGTGTAACTATCAATCTAATCTGGCTTGTTCTCAAATTTACCATAATTTCCACACTTGAGAGGCTGGTGAAATGAAACAGCACTACTACACTTTCCCATTCATCAGCCGGAAGCAGAACAACTCCGAGAACCGGGCGAAAAATAATTAGGATGCGGGATCAGGTGTTGCGCGCGTGCATCTGTGCCTGTACAGGGGCACGCAGGCACATGAGCATTCACGGGAGGCAGCAGCAGTAGCACGGGGGCAGATGAGCACCACCAGTCATTTGACCTCGACAGGTGAATGCTTGCAGATGTACTCACAGCACACTTATTAGAAGAGGCCCAAATGCCCGAGAAAACTGCCGTCAGATTACGCCGGAAACAACAACGGCTTTTTAAACAACTACAGCCGCCAGAACGGTACCGGCGGCAGCACTGCAGGAGCTGCTCAGGAACCGCTGGGGCAACCCCAGCGCACCGGGTGCTCAGCGTGTGGCCCTGACCCCACCGCATAGCATGTCACCCTTGGGCAGGAAGCTTGACATTTTCTGGAAGCACCGGTGTCATTTCACGGGCTTTGCCGTCGCTTTGCGCTTGTGGGGTAACACTATAGAGTTTTTCAGAAAGTGTTGGAGCAACTTTGGTACCTTTTCCATTCAGGCACACTGGGAGTGAGCTGTGGGGCTGCTGCCAGGGGCTCTGCTCAGCACAGCATGGCTGGAGCTGGCCCAGGACCTCCTTCGAAAGACAGACTGGTCAGACACACAGCTATCCTGAATCATCAAGGATAATCCTATGTTCAAGTTCAAGTTCCTACCTTCCAGTTCAAGTTTAAGTTCCTACGTTCCAATTGGTGCCCGTTACCTCTTGTCCTGGATCATCAAAGATGATCCAGGACAAGAGGTAACGGGTACAAACTGGAACGTAGGAACTTCTATCAAAGCATGAGGAGGAACTTCTTTACTTTGAGGGTGGCAGAGCGCTGGAACAGGCTGCCCAGGGAGGCAGTAGAGTCTCCGACCCCAGAGACATTCAAAACCCGCCTGGAGGTCATCCTGTGCAACCTGCTGTAGGTGACCCTGCTCTGGCAGGGTGGTTGACTGGATGATCTCCAGACCTCCTTTCCAACCCAAAGCAATCTGTGATTCTGTGATCAGAGCTGTTCTTCGAAATCTGTTCCTAGGAAATCGCTGCGAGAAGGAGGATTCACCTGAGGAGCAGGCCTAAGATGGAGGATTGAACAAACAAGTAGCTCTTACCTGAGGAATCGGCTATCCCATGGAACAACTTCTGAGAAAGATTCTGCAACATTACTAGGGGTCCGCCAAAACATACAATTACTTGCCATGTTCCAGTTAAAGCCTAATCTATCGAGTTGGCATTTCTTTTTAAAAGTGTATAAAGAAGCGGTAATGGGCCAAATCCGCCAGCCACTGTAAATCAACACGATTTGCTTGCCTCCGCTGGAACACCCGCTCTCTATTTCAGTTCAGGAGCTAACACACAGTATCTTAATATGCATTTAGGTTAATATTTGCACTTTGCAGGGCTAGGTAGATTGCACGGCTGGCACATATCAGACTAAATGTCACTTCCGAAAGCTAAGGGACCGAACCGGAAGCTGCCATTCAGAGGGACTACCTGACAACATGTGGAACCTCTCCGGAAAAGCCTTCCCACCTCAAGCAACTCCTTTTGATTAATCTTTCACATAGACAATACACGTTATATACACCGACACACCCTCCCGGCCTTTGCCTCCACAGATCCTGTGGTTGGCTAATTAAAGGAGGAGGTGTAACTATCAATCTAATCTGGCTTGTTCTCAAATTTACCATAATTTCCACACTTGAGAGGCTGGTGAAATGAAACAGCACTACTACACTTTCCCATTCATCAGCCGGAAGCAGAACAACTCCGAGAACCGGGCGAAAAATAATTAGGATGCGGGATCAGGTGTTGCGCCCGTGCATCTGTGCCTGTACAGGGGCACGCAGGCACATGAGCATTCACGGGAGGCAGCAGCAGTAGCACGGGGGCAGATGAGCACCACCAGTCATTTGACCTCGACAGGTGAATGCTTGCAGATGTACTCACAGCACACTTATTAGAAGAGGCCCAAATGCCCGAGAAAACTGCCGTCAGATTACGCCGGAAACAACAACGGCTTTTTAAACAACTACAGCCGCCAGAACGGTACCGGCAGCAGCACTGCAGGAGCTGCTCAGGAACCGCTGGGGCAACCCCAGCGCACCGGGTGCTCAGCGCGTGGCCCTGACCCCACCGCATGGCATGTCACCCTTGGGCAGGAAGCTTGACATTTTCTGGAAGCACCGGTGTCATTTCACGGGCTTTGCCGTCGCTTTGCGCTTGTGGGGTAACACTATAGAGTTTTTCAGAAAGTGTTGGAGCAACTTTGGTACCTTTTCCATTCAGGCACACTGGGAGTGAGCTGTGGGGCTACTGCCAGGGGCTCTGCTCAGCACAGCATGGCTGGAGCTGGTCCGGGACCTCCTTCGAAAGACAGACTGGTCAGACACACAGCTATCCTGAATCATCAAGGATAATCCTATGTTCAAGTTCCTACCTTCCAGTTCAAGTTTAAGTTCCTACGTTCCAATTGGTGCCCGTTACCTCTTGTCCTGGATCATCAAAGATGATCCAGGACAAGAGGTAACGGGTACAAACTGGAACGTAGGAACTTCTATCAAAGCATGAGGAGGAACTTCTTTACTTTGAGGGTGGCAGAGCGCTGGAACAGGCTGCCCAGGGAGGCGGTAGAGTCTCCGACCCCAGAGACATTCAAAACCCGCCTGGAGGTCATCCTGTGCAACCTGCTGTAGGTGACCCTGCTCTGGCAGGGTGGTTGGACTGGATGATCTCCAGACCTCCTTTCCAACCCAAAGCAATCTGTGATTCTGTGATCAGAGCTGTTCTTCGAAATCTGTTCCTAGGAAATCGCTGCGAGAAGGAGGATGCACCTGAGGAGCAGGCCGAAGATGGAGGATTGAACAAACAAGTAGCTCTTAACTGAGGAATCGGCTATCCCATGGAACAACTTCTGAGAAAGATTCTGCAACATTACTAGGGGTCCGCCAAAACATACAATTACTTGCCATGTTCCAGTTAAAGCCTAAACTATCGAGTTGGCATTTCTTTTTAAAAGTGTATAAAGAAGCGGTAATGGGCCAAATCCTCAAGCCACTCTAAATCAACACGATTTGCTTGCCTCCGCTGGAACACCCGCTCTCTATTTCAGTTCAGGAGCTAACACACAGTATCTTAATATGCATTTAGGTTAATATTTGCACTTTGCAGGGCTAGGTAGATTGCACGGCTGGCACATATCAGACTAAATGTCACTTCCGAAAGCTAAGGGACCGAACCGGAAGCTGCCATTCAGAGGGACTACCTGACAACATGTGGAACCTCTCCGGAAAAGCCTTCCCACCTCAAGCAACTCCTTTTGATTAATCTTTCACATAGACAATACACGTTATATACACCGACACACCCCCCCGGCCTTTGCCTCCACAGATCCTGTGGTTGGCTAATTAAAGGAGGAGGTGTAACTATCAATCTAATCTGGCTTGTTCTCAAATTTACCATAATTTCCACACTTGAGAGGCTGGTGAAATGAAACAGCACTACTACACTTTCCCATTCATCAGCCGGAAGCAGAACAACTCCGAGAACCGGGCGAAAAATAATTAGGATGCGGGATCAGGTGTTGCGCGCGTGCATCTGTGCCTGTACAGGGGCACGCAGGCACATGAGCATTCACGGGAGGCAGCAGCAGTAGCACGGGGGGAGATGAGCACCACCAGTCATTTGACCTCGACAGGTGAATGCTTGCAGATGTACTCACAGCACACTTATTAGAAGAGGCCCAAATGCCCGAGAAAACTGCCGTCAGATTACGCCGGAAACAACAACGGCTTTTTAAACAACTACAGCCGCCAGAACGGTACCGGCGGCAACACTGCAGGAGCTGCTCAGGAACCGCTGGGGCAACCCCAGCGCACCGGGTGCTCAGCGCGTGGCCCTGACCCCACCGCATGGCATGTCACCCTTGGGCAGGAAGCTTGACATTTTCTGGAAGCACCGGTGTCATTTCACGGGCTTTGCCGTCGCTTTGCGCTTGTGGGGTAACACTATAGAGTTTTTCAGAAAGTGTTGGAGCAACTTTGGTACCTTTTCCATTCAGGCACACTGGGAGTGAGGTGTGGGGCTGCTGCCAGGGGCTCTGCTCAGCACAGCATGGCTGGAGCTGGTCCAGGACCTCCTTCGAAAGACAGACTGGTCAGACACACAGCTATCCTGAATCATCAAGGATAATCCTATGTTCAAGTTCCTACGTTCCAGTTCAAGTTCAAGTTCCTACGTTCCAATTGGTGCCCGTTACCTCTTGTCCTGGATCATCAAAGATGATCCAGGACAAGAGGTAACGGGTACAAACTGGAACGTAGGAACTTCTATCAAAGCATGAGGAGGAACTTCTTTACTTTGAGGGTGGCAGAGCGCTGGAACAGGCTGCCCAGGGAGGCGGTAGAGTCTCCGACCCCAGAAACATTCAAAACCCGCCTGGAGGTCATCCTGTGCAACCTGCTGTAGGTGACCCTGCTCTGGCAGGGGGGTTGGGCTGGATGATCTCCAGAGGTCCTTTCCAACCCTAACCAATCTGTGATTCTGTGATCAGAGCTGTTCTTCGAAATCTGTTCCTAGGAAATCGCTGCGAGAAGGAGGATGCACCTGAGGAGCAGGCCTAAGATGGAGGATTGAACAAACAAGTAGCTCTTACCTGAGGAATCGGCTATCCCATGGAACAACTTCTGAGAAAGATTCTGCAACATTACTAGGGGTCCGCCAAAACATACAATTACTTGCCATGTTCCAGTTAAAGCCTAAACTATCAAGTTGGCATTTCTTTTTAAAAGTGTATAAAGAAGCGGTAATGGGCCAAATCCGCAAGCCACTGTAAATCAACACGATTTGCTTGCCTCCGCTGGAACACCCGCTCTCTATTTCAGTTCAGGAGCTAACACACAGTATCTTAATATGCATTTATGTTAATATTTGCACTTTGCGGGGCTAGGTAGATTGCACGGCTGGCACATATCAGACTAAATGTCACTTCCGAAAGCTAAGGGACCGAACCGGAAGCTGCCATTCAGAGGGACTACCTGACAACATGTGGAACCTCTCCGGAAAAGCCTTCCCACCTCAAGCAACTCCTTTTGATTAATCTTTCACATAGACAATACACCTTATATACACCGACACACCCCCCCGGCCTTTGCCTCCACAGATCCTGTGGTTAGCTAATTAAAGGAGGAGGTGTAACTATCAATCTAATCTGGCTTGTTCTCAAATTTACCATAATTTCCACACTTGAGAGGCTGGTGAAATGAAACAGCACTACTACACTTTCCCATTCATCAGCCGGAAGCAGAACAACTCCGAGAACCGGGCGAAAAATAATTAGGATGCGGGATCAGGTGTTGCGCGCGTGCATCTGTGCCTGTACAGGGGCACGCAGGCACATGAGCATTCACGGGAGGCAGCAGCAGTAGCACGGGGGCAGATGAGCACCACCAGTCATTTGACCTCGACAGGTGAATGCTTGCAGATGTACTCACAGCACACTTATTAGAAGAGGCCCAAATGCCCGAGAAAACTGCCGTCAGATTACGCCGGAAACAACAACGGCTTTTTAAACAACTACAGCCGCCAGAACGGTACCGGCGGCAGCACTGCAGGAGCTGCTCAGGAACCGCTGGGGCAACCCCAGCGCACCGGGTGCTCAGCGCGTGGCCCTGACCCCACCGCATAGCATGTCACCCTTGGGCAGGAAGCTTGACATTTTCTGGAAGCACCGGTGTCATTTCACGGGCTTTGCCGTCGCTTTGCGCTTGTGGGGTAACACTATAGAGTTTTTCAGAAAGTGTTGGAGCAACTTTGGTACCTTTTCCATTCAGGCACACTGGGAGTGAGGTGTGGGGCTGCTGCCAGGGGCTCTGCTCAGCACAGCATGGCTGGAGCTGGCCCAGGACCTCCTTCGAAAGACAGACTGGTCAGACACACAGCTATCCTGAATCATCAAGGATAATCCTATGTTCAAGTTCCTACGTTCCAGTTCAAGTTCAAGTTCCTACGTTCCAATTAGTGCCCGTTACCTCTTGTCCTGGATCATCAAAGATGATCCAGGACAAGAGGTAACGGGTACAAACTGGAACCTAGGAACTTCTATCAAAGCATGAGGAGGAACTTCTTTACTTTGAGGGTGGCAGAGCGCTGGAACAGGCTGCCCGGGGAGGCGGTAGAGTCTCCGACCCCAGAGACATTCAAAACCCGCCTGGAGGTCATCCTGTGCAACCTGCTGTAGGTGACCCTGCTCTGGCAGGGGGGTTGGGCTGGATGATCTCCAGAGCTCCTTTCCAACCCTAACCAATCTGTGATTCTGTGATCAGAGCTGTTCTTCGAAATCTGTTCCTAGGAAATCGCTGCGAGAAGGAGGATGCACCTGAGGAGCAGGCCTAAGATGGAGGATTGAACAAACAAGTAGCTCTTACCTGAGGAATCGGCTATCCCATGGAACAACTTCTGAGAAAGATTCTGCAACATTACTAGGGGTCCGCCAAAACATACAATTACTTGCCATGTTCCAGTTAAAGCCTAAACTATCGAGTTGGCATTTCTTTTTAAAAGTGTATAAAGAAGCGGTAATGGGCCAAATCCGCAAGCCACTGTAAATCAACACGATTTGCTTGCCTCCGCTGGAACACCCGCTCTCTATTTCAGTTCAGGAGCTAACACACAGTATCTTAATATGCATTTATGTTAATATTTGCACTTTGCGGGACTAGGTAGATTGCACGGCTGGCACATATCAGACTAAATGTCACTTCCGAAAGCTAAGGGACCGAACCGGAAGCTGCCATTCAGAGGGACTACCTGACAACATGTGGAACCTCTCCGGAAAAGCCTTCCCACCTCAAGCAACTCCTTTTGATTAATCTTTCACATAGACAATACACGTTACTATTTTAAAAAGCTGAATTTTTAAGGACAGAATACCTTAACGAACAGAGGAAAATGTGAACCAATTAGCATCTTCAAGCACTCTGAGACGCAGGGAGAGAAGGCCTACATAGAGTATCCAGTTCCCTTCAGAGACCACAGCTGTAGCCCCTCTCTGCAATGTTGCCTCCTGGCAGCTAGACCGGGTCCAACCCCAGGACCCAGACACACTGCCAGTCACTCCAGAGTGTCATTAAGATGCACGGCACCACGGCGCAATTCAAATCAATGTTTCTTTCCTGCACGTTGCAGCAGGCGAGGTAGCAAAGGTTGACGTGAAAAGTGGGAGAGCTGCCCAGTAACCGTGAGGTTTTGTATCATGCGAACTTACAAAATGGTCTGGAATAAAGAATCTGTGCAGTATTGCCTTTCACACGGTGTCTAATCTCGCACCGCTAGACAACTTCAACTACGAGTATCTGGGAGAACTCGAGATGGTTTCACAAAGACTTGTCATCCTCCTTCACCAGATCACTCTCTGGAAGGCGTGAGGGAGGGGGAGTTGAAATACATCATATTAGAATGAATAGAAATGGTAATGATCGGGCTCTTCCACAACACTTCCGCTCTAAGTAATCAGTTAATTAACCCTGAATCGAGCGGGCTTGCTGGTCAGGAATACAGCAGTTGGATTGACAACAGCTTCCAGACTCCTGCTTCTCAAGGACAAGATTCGGTAACCCTTATTGATGTTAAACATTAGCTTACCCTGTGAGCAACCTCCAGAAATCAAGAGCGATTGTGCTACGTGAGGAAGACTGGCAGAACCTCATACCAATTTACAAGACAAGAAAGAACAGACAAGAAAGAACCTCCAGCAATCTCGCCATGGTAAAATCGTATGCCCCCCCACCGACACGCCCCCCGGCCTTTGCCTCCACAGATCCTGTGGTTGGCTAATTAAAGGAGGAGGTGTAACTATCAATCTAATCTGGCTTGTTCTCAAATTTACCATAATTTCCACACTTGAGAGGCTGGTGAAATGAAACAGCACTACTACACTTTCCCATTCATCAGCCGGAAGCAGAACAACTCAGAGAACCGGGCGAAAAATAATTAGGATGCGGGATCAGGTGTTGCGCGCGTGCATCTGTGCCTGTACAGGGGCACGCAGGCACATGAGCATTCACGGGAGGCAGCAGCAGTAGCACGGGGGCAGATGAGCACCACCAGTCATTTGACCTCGACAGGTGAATGCTTGCAGATGTACTCACAGCACACTTATTAGAAGAGGCCCAAATGCCCGAGAAAACTGCCGTCAGATTACGCCGGAAACAACAACGGCTTTTTAAACAACTACAGCCGCCAGAACGGTACCGGCGGCAGCACTGCAGGAGCTGCTCAGGAACCGCTGGGGCAACCCCAGCGCACCGGGTGCTCAGCGCGTGGCCCTGACCCCACCGCATGGCATGTCACCCTTGGGCAGGAAGCTTGACATTTTCTGGAAGCACCGGTGTCATTTCACGGGCTTTGCCGTCGCTTTGCGCTTGTGGGGTAACACTATAGAGTTTTTCAGAAAGTGTTGGAGCAACTTTGGTACCTTTTCCATTCAGGCACACTGGGAGTGAGCTGTGGGGCTGCTGCCAGGGGCTCTGCTCAGCACAGCATGGCTGGAGCTGGTCAAGGACCTCCTTCGAAAGACAGACTGGTCAGACACACAGCTATCCTGAATCATCAAGGATAATCCTATGTTCAAGTTCAAGTTCCTACCTTCCAGTTCAAGTTCAAGTTCCTACGTTCCAATTGGTGCCCGTTACCTCTTGTCCTGGATCATCAAAGATGATCCAGGACAAGAGGTAACGGGTACAAACTGGAACCTAGGAACTTCTATCAAAGCATGAGGAGGAACTTCTTTACTTTGAGGGTGGCAGAGCGCTGGAACAGGCTGCCCGGGGAGGCGGTAGAGTCTCCGACCCCAGAGACATTCAAAACCCGCCTGGAGGTCATCCTGTGCAACCTGCTGTAGGTGACCCTGCTCTGGCAGGGGGGTTGGGCTGGATGATCTCCAGAGCTCCTTTCCAACCCTAACCAATCTGTGATTCTGTGATCAGAGCTGTTCTTCGAAATCTGTTCCTAGGAAATCGCTGCGAGAAGGAGGATGCACCTGAGGAGCAGGCCTAAGATGGAGGATTGAACAAACAAGTAGCTCTTACCTGAGGAATCGGCTATCCCATGGAACAACTTCTGAGAAAGATTCTGCAACATTACTAGGGGTCCGCCAAAACATACAATTACTTGCCATGTTCCAGTTAAAGCCTAAACTATCGAGTTGGCATTTCTTTTTAAAAGTGTATAAAGAAGCGGTAATGGGCCAAATCCGCAAGCCACTGTAAATCAACACGATTTGCTTGCCTCCGCTGGAACACCCGCTCTCTATTTCAGTTCAGGAGCTAACACACAGTATCTTAATATGCATTTATGTTAATATTTGCACTTTGCGGGGCTAGGTAGATTGCACGGCTGGCACATATCAGACTAAATGTCACTTCCGAAAGCTAAGGGACCGAACCGGAAGCTGCCATTCAGAGGGACTACCTGACAACATGTGGAACCTCTCCGGAAAAGCCTTCCCACCTCAAGCAACTCCTTTTGATTAATCTTTCACATAGACAATACACGTTACTATTTTAAAAAGCTGAATTTTTAAGGACAGAATACCTTAACGAACAGAGGAAAATGTGAACCAATTAGCATCTTCAAGCTCTCTGAGACGCAGGGAGAGAAGGCCTACATAGAGTAGCCAGTTCCCTTCAGAGACCACAGCTGTAGCCCCTCTCTGCAATGTTGCCTCCTGGCAGCTAGACCGGGTCCAACCCCAGGACCCAGACACACTGCCAGTCACTCCAGAGTGTCATTAAGATGCACGGCACCACGGCGCAATTCAAATCAATGTTTCTTTCCTGCACGTTGCAGCAGGCGAGGTAGCAAAGGTTGACGTGAAAAGTGGGAGAGCTGCCCAGTAACCGTGAGGTTTTGTATCATGCGAACTTACAAAATGGTCTGGAATAAAGAATCTGTGCAGTATTGCCTTTCACACGGTGTCTAATCTCGCACCGCTAGACAACTTCAACTACGAGTATCTGGGAGAACTCGAGATGGTTTCACAAAGACTTGTCATCCTCCTTCACCAGATCACTCTCTGGAAGGCGTGAGGGAGGGGGAGTTGAAATACATCATATTAGAATGAATAGAAATGGTAATGATCGGGCTCTTCCACAACACTTCCGCTCTAAGTAATCAGTTAATTAACCCTGAATCGAGCGGGCTTGCTGGTCAGGAATACAGCAGTTGGATTGACAACAGCTTCCAGACTCCTGCTTCTCAAGGACAAGATTCGGTAACCCTTATTGATGTTAAACATTAGCTTACCCTGTGAGCAACCTCCAGAAATCAAGAGCGATTGTGCTACGTGAGGAAGACTGGCAGAACCTCATACCAATTTACAAGACAAGAAAGAACAGACAAGAAAGAACCTCCAGCAATCTCGCCATGGTAAAATCGTATGCCCCCCCACCGACACGCCCCCCGGCCTTTGCCTCCACAGATCCTGTGGTTGGCTAATTAAAGGAGGAGGTGTAACTATCAATCTAATCTGGCTTGTTCTCAAATTTACCATAATTTCCACACTTGAGAGGCTGGTGAAATGAAACAGCACTACTACACTTTCCCATTCATCAGCCGGAAGCAGAACAACTCAGAGAACCGGGCGAAAAATAATTAGGATGCGGGATCAGGTGTTGCGCGCGTGCATCTGTGCCTGTACAGGGGCACGCAGGCACATGAGCATTCACGGGAGGCAGCAGCAGTAGCACGGGGGCAGATGAGCACCACCAGTCATTTGACCTCGACAGGTGAATGCTTGCAGATGTACTCACAGCACACTTATTAGAAGAGGCCCAAATGCCCGAGAAAACTGCCGTCAGATTACGCCGGAAACAACAACGGCTTTTTAAACAACTACAGCCGCCAGAACGGTACCGGCGGCAGCACTGCAGGAGCTGCTCAGGAACCGCTGGGGCAACCCCAGCGCACCGGGTGCTCAGCGCGTGGCCCTGACCCCACCGCATGGCATGTCACCCTTGGGCAGGAAGCTTGACATTTTCTGGAAGCACCGGTGTCATTTCACGGGCTTGGCCGTCGCTTTGCGCTTGTGGGGTAACACTATAGAGTTTTTCAGAAAGTGTTGGAGCAACTTTGGTACCTTTTCCATTCAGGCACACTGGGAGTGAGCTGTGGGGCTGCTGCCAGGGGCTCTGCTCAGCACAGCATGGCTGGAGCTGGTCAAGGACCTCCTTCGAAAGACAGACTGGTCAGACACACAGCTATCCTGAATCATCAAGGATAATCCTATGTTCAAGTTCAAGTTCCTACCTTCCAGTTCAAGTTCAAGTTCCTACGTTCCAATTGGTGCCCGTTACCTCTTGTCCTGGATCATCAAAGATCCAGGACATCAAAGATGATCCAGGACAAGAGGTAACGGGTACAAACTGGAACCTAGGAACTTCTATCAAAGCATGAGGAGGAACTTCTTTACTTTGAGGGTGGCAGAGCGCTGGAACAGGCTGCCCGGGGAGGCGGTAGAGTCTCCCACCCCAGAGACATTCAAAACCCGCCTGGAGGTCATCCTGTGCAACCTGCTGTAGGTGACCCTGCTCTGGCAGGGGGGTTGGGCTGGATGATCTCCAGAGGTCCTTTCCATACCTAACCAATCTGTGATTCTGTGATCAGAGCTGTTCTTCGAAATCTGTTCCTAGGAAATCGCTGCGAGAAGGAGGATGCACCTGAGGAGCAGGCCTAAGATGGAGGATTGAACAAACAAGTAGCTCTTACCTGAGGAATCGGCTATCCCATGGAACAACTTCTGAGAAAGATTCTGCAACATTACTAGGGGTCCGCCAAAACATACAATTACTTGCCATGTTCCAGTTAAAGCCTAAACTATCGAGTTGGCATTTCTTTTTAGAAGTGTATAAAGAAGCAGTAATGGGCCAAATCCTCAAGCCACTGTAAATCAACACGATTTGCTTGCCTCCGCTGGAACACCCGCTCTCTATTGCAGTTCAGGAGCTAACACACACTATCTTAATATGCATTTAGGTTAATATTTGCACTTTGCAGGGCTAGGTAGATTGCACGGCTGGCACATATCAGACTAAATGTCACTTCCGAAAGCTAAGGGACCGGACCGGAAGCTGCCATTCAGAGGGACTACCTGACAACATGTGGAACCTCTCCGGAAAAGCCTTCCCACCTCAAGCAACTCCTTTTGATTAATCTTTCACATAGACAATACACGTTATATACACCGACACACCCCCCCGGCCTTTGCCTCCACAGATCCTGTGGTTGGCTAATTAAAGGAGGAGGTGTAACTATCAATCTAATCTGGCTTGTTCTCAAATTTACCATAATTTCCACACTTGAGAGGCTGGTGAAATGAAACAGCACTACTACACTTTCCCATTCATCAGCCGGAAGCAGAACAACTCAGAGAACCGGGCGAAAAATAATTAGGATGCGGGATCAGGTGTTGCGCGCGTGCATCTGTGCCTGTACAGGGGCACGCAGGCACATGAGCATTCACGGGAGGCAGCAGCAGTAGCACGGGGGCAGATGAGCACCACCAGTCATTTGACCTCGACAGGTGAATGCTTGCAGATGTACTCACAGCACACTTATTAGAAGAGGCCCAAATGCCCGAGAAAACTGCCGTCAGATTACGCCGGAAACAACAACGGCTTTTTAAACAACTACAGCCGCCAGAACGGTACCGGCGGCAGCACTGCAGGAGCTGCTCAGGAACCGCTGGGGCAACCCCAGCGCACCGGGTGCTCAGCGCGTGGCCCTGACCCCACCGCATGGCATGTCACCCTTGGGCAGGAAGCTTGACATTTTCTGGAAGCACCGGTGTCATTTCACGGGCTTTGCCGTCGCTTTGCGCTTGTGGGGTAACACTATCGAGTTTTTCAGAAAGTGTTGGAGCAACTTTGGTACCTTTTCCATTCAGGCACACTGGGAGTGAGCTGTGGGGCTGCTGCCAGGGGCTCTGCTCAGCACAGCATGGCTGGAGCTGGTCCAGGACCTCCTTCGAAAGACAGACTGGTCAGACACACAGCTATCCTGAATCATCAAGGATAATCCTATGTTCAAGTTCCTACTTTCCAGTTCAAGTTCAAGTTCCTACGTTCCAATTGGTGCCCGTTACCTCTTGTCCTGGATCATCAAAGATGATCCAGGACAAGAGGTAACGGGTACAAACTGGAACGTAGGAACTTCTATCAAAGCATGAGGAGGAACTTCTTTACTTTGAGGGTGGCAGAGCGCTGGAACAGGCTGCCCAGGGAGGCGGTAGAGTCTCCCACCCCAGAAACATTCAAAACCCGCCTGGAGGTCATCCTGTGCAACCTGCTGTAGGTGACCCTGCTCTGGCAGGGGGGTTGGGCTGGATGATCTCCAGAGGTCCTTTCCAACCCTAACCAATCTGTGATTCTGTGATCAGAGCTGTTCTTCGAAATCTGTTCCTAGGAAATCGCTGCGAGAAGGAGGATGCACCTGAGGAGCAGGCCGAAGATGGAGGATTGAACAAACAAGTAGCTCTTACCTGAGGAATCGGCTATCCCACGTAACAACTTCTGAGAAAGATTCTGCAACATTACTAGGGGTCCGCCAAAACATACAATTACTTGCCATGTTCCAGTTAAAGCCTAAACTATCGAGTTGGCATTTCTTTTTAAAAGTGTATAAAGAAGCGGTAATGGGCCAAATCCTCAAGCCACTGTAAATCAACACGATTTGCTTGCCTCCGCTGGAACACCCGCTCTCTATTTCAGTTCAGGAGCTAACACACACTATCTTAATATGCATTTAGGTTAATATTTGCACTTTGCAGGGCTAGGTAGATTGCACGGCTGGCACATATCAGACTAAATGTCACTTCCGAAAGCTAAGGGACCGAACCGGAAGCTGCCATTCAGAGGGACTACCTGACAACATGTGGAACCTCTCCGGAAAAGCCTTCCCACCTCAAGCAACTCCTTTTGATTAATCTTTCACATAGACAATACACGTTATATACACCGACACACCCCCCCGGCCTTTGCCTCCACAGATCCTGTGGTTGGCTAATTAAAGGAGGAGGTGTAACTATCAATCTAATCTGGCTTGTTCTCAAATTTACCATAATTTCCACACTTGAGAGGCTGGTGAAATGAAACAGCACTACTACACTTTCCCATTCATCAGCCGGAAGCAGAACAACTCCGAGAACCGGGCGAAAAATAATTAGGATGCGGGATCAGGTGTTGCGCGCGTGCATCTGTGCCTGTACAGGGGCACGCAGGCACATGAGCATTCACGGGAGGCAGCAGCAGTAGCACGGGGGCAGATGAGCACCACCAGTCATTTGACCTCGACAGGTGAATGCTTGCAGATGTACTCACAGCACACTTATTAGAAGAGGCCCAAATGCCCGAGAAAACTGCCGTCAGCTTACGCCGGAAACAACAACGGCTTTTTAAACAACTACAGCCGCCAGAACGGTACCGGCGGCAGCACTGCAGGAGCTGCTCAGGAACCGCTGGGGCAACCCCAGCGCACCGGGTGCTCAGCGCGTGGCCCTGACCCCACCGCATGGCATGTCACCCTTGGGCAGGAAGCTTGACATTTTCTGGAAGCACCGGTGTCATTTCACGGGCTTTGCCGTCGCTTTGCGCTTGTGGGGTAACACTATAGAGTTTTTCAGAAAGTGTTGGAGCAACTTTGGTACCTTTTCCATTCAGGCACACTGGGAGTGAGCTGTGGGGCTGCTGCCAGGGGCTCTGCTCAGCACAGCATGGCTGGAGCTGGTCCAGGACCTCCTTCGAAAGACAGACTGGTCAGACACACAGCTATCCTGAATCATCAAGGATAATCCTATGTTCAAGTTCCTACTTTCCAGTTCAAGTTCAAGTTCCTACGTTCCAATTGGTGCCCGTTACCTCTTGTCCTGGATCATCAAAGATGATCCAGGACAAGAGGTAACGGGTACAAACTGGAACCTAGGAACTTCTATCAAAGCATGAGGAGGAACTTCTTTACTTTGAGGGTGGCAGAGCGCTGGAACAGGCTGCCCAGGGAGGCGGTAGAGTCTCCCACCCCAGAAACATTCAAAACCCGCCTGGAGGTCATCCTGTGCAACCTGCTGTAGGTGACCCTGCTCTGGCAGGGGGGTTGGGCTGGATGATCTCCAGAGGTCCTTTCCAACCCTAACCAATCTGTGATTCTGTGATCAGAGCTGTTCTTCGAAATCTGTTCCTAGGAAATCGCTGCGAGAAGGAGGATGCACCTGAGGAGCAGGCCGAAGATGGAGGATTGAACAAACAAGTAGCTCTTACCTGAGGAATCGGCTATCCCACGTAACAACTTCTGAGAAAGATTCTGCAACATTACTAGGGGTCCGCCAAAACATACAATTACTTGCCATGTTCCAGTTAAAGCCTAAACTATCGAGTTGGCATTTCTTTTTAAAAGTGTATAAAGAAGCGGTAATGGGCCAAATCCTCAAGCCACTGTAAATCAACACGATTTGCTTGCCTCCGCTGGAACACCCGCTCTCTATTTCAGTTCAGGAGCTAACACACAGTATCTTAATATGCATTTAGGTTAATATTTGCACTTTGCAGGGCTAGGTAGATTGCACGGCTGGCACATATCAGACTAAATGTCACTTCCGAAAGCTAAGGGACCGAACCGGAAGCTGCCATTCAGAGGGACTACCTGACAACATGTGGAACCTCTCCGGAAAAGCCTTCCCACCTCAAGCAACTCCTTTTGATTAATCTTTCACATAGACAATACACGTTATATACACCGACACACCCCCCCGGCCTTTGCCTCCACAGATTCTGTGGTTGGCTAATTAAAGGAGGAGGTGTAACTATCAATCTAATCTGGCTTGTTCTCAAATTTACCATAATTTCCACACTTGAGAGGCTGGTGAAATGAAACAGCACTACTACACTTTCCCATTCATCAGCCGGAAGCAGAACAACTCCGAGAACCGGGCGAAAAATAATTAGGATGCGGGATCAGGTGTTGCGCGCGTGCATCTGTGCCTGTACAGGGGCACGCAGGCACATGAGCATTCACGGGAGGCAGCAGCAGTAGCACGGGGGCAGATGAGCACCACCAGTCATTTGACCTCGACAGGTGAATGCTTGCAGATGTACTCACAGCACACTTATTAGAAGAGGCCCAAATGCCCGAGAAAACTGCCGTCAGATTACGCCGGAAACAACAACGGCTTTTTAAACAACTACAGCCGCCAGAACGGTACCGGCGGCAGCACTGCAGGAGCTGCTCAGGAACCGCTGGGGCAACCCCAGCGCACCGGGTGCTCAGCGCGTGGCCCTGACCCCACCGCATGGCATGTCACCCTTGGGCAGGAAGCTTGACATTTTCTGGAAGCACCGGTGTCATTTCACGGGCTTTGCCGTCGCTTTGCGCTTGTGGGGTAACACTGTAGAGTTTTTCAGAAAGTGTTGGAGCAACTTTGGTACCTTTTCCATTCAGGCACACTGGGAGTGAGCTGTGGGGCTGCTGCCAGGGGCTCTGCTCAGCACAGCATGGCTGGAGCTGGCCCAGGACCTCCTTCGAAAGACAGACTGGTCAGACACACAGCTATCCTGAATCATCAAGGATAATCCTATGTTCAAGTTCCTACGTTCCAGTTCAAGTTCAAGTTCCTACGTTCCAATTGGTGCCCGTTACCTCTTGTCCTGGATCATCAAAGATGATCCAGGACAAGAGGTAACGGGTACAAACTGGAACCTAGGAACTTCTATCAAAGCATGAGGAGGAACTTCTTTACTTTGAGGGTGGCAGAGCGCTGGAACAGGCTGCCCAGGGAGGCGGTAGAGTCTCCGACTCCAGAAACATTCAAAACCCGCCTGGAGGTCATCGTGTGCAACCTGCTGTAGGTGACCCTGCTCTGGCAGGGGGGTTGCACTACATGATCTCCAGAGCTCCTTTCCAACCCTAACCAATCTGTGATTCTGTGATCAGAGCTGTTCTTCGAAATCTGTTCCTAGGAAATCGCTGCGAGAAGGAGGATGCACCTGAGGAGCAGGCCTAAGATGGAGGATTGAACAAACAAGTAGCTCTTACCTGAGGAATCGGCTATCCCACGTAACAACTTCTGAGAAAGATTCTGCAACATTACTAGGGGTCCGCCAAAACATACAATTACTTGCCATGTTCCAGTTAAAGCCTAAACTATCGAGTTGGCATTTCTTTTTAAAAGTGTATAAAGAAGCGGTAATGGGCCAAATCCTCAAGCCACTGTAAATCAACACGATTTGCTTGCCTCCGCTGGAACACCCGCTCTCTATTTCAGTTCAGGAGCTAACACACAGTATCTTAATATGCATTTAGGTTAATATTTGCACTTTGCAGGGCTAGGTAGATTGCATGGCTGGCACATATCAGACTAAATGTCACTTCCGAAAGCTAAGGGACCGAACCGGAAGCTGCCATTCAGAGGGACTACCTGACAACATGTGGAACCTCTCCGGAAAAGCCTTCCCACCTCAAGCAACTCCTTTTGATTAATCTTTCACATAGACAATACACGTTATATACACCGACACACCCCCCCGGCCTTTGCCTCCACAGATCCTGTGGTTGGCTAATTAAAGGAGGAGGTGTAACTATCAATCTAATCTGGCTTGTTCCCAAATTTACCATAATTTCCACACTTGAGAGGCTGGTGAAATGAAACAGCACTACTACACTTTCCCATTCATCAGCTGGAAGCAGAACAACTCCGAGAACCGGGCGAAAAATAATTAGGATGTGGGATCAGGTGTTGCGCGCGTGCATCTGTGCCTGTACAGGGGCACGCAGGCACATGAGCATTCACGGGAGGCAGCAGCAGTAGCACGGGGGCAGATGAGCACCACCAGTCATTTGACCTCGACAGGTGAATGCTTGCAGATGTACTCACAGCACACTTATTAGAAGAGGCCCAAATGCCCGAGAAAACTGCCGTCAGATTACGCCGGAAACAACAACGGCTTTTTAAACAACTACAGCCGCCAGAACGGTACCGGCGGCAGCACTGCAGGAGCTGCTCAGGAACCGCTGGGGCAACCCCAGCGCACCGGGTGCTCAGCGCGTGGCCCTGACCCCACCGCATGGCATGTCACCCTTGGGCAGGAAGCTTGACATTTTCTGGAAGCACCGGTGTCATTTCACGGGCTTTGCCGTCGCTTTGCGCTTGTGGGGTAACACTGTAGAGTTTTTCAGAAAGTGTTGGAGCAACTTTGGTACCTTTTCCATTCAGGCACACTGGGAGTGAGCTGTGGGGCTGCTGCCAGGGGCTCTGCTCAGCACAGCATGGCTGGAGCTGGTCCAGGACCTCCTTCGAAAGACAGACTGGTCAGACACACAGCTATCCTGAATCATCAAGGATAATCCTATGTTCAAGTTCAAGTTCCTACCTTCCAGTTCAAGTTCAAGTTCCTACGTTCCAATTGGTGCCCGTTACCTCTTGTCCTGGATCATCAAAGATGATCCAGGACAAGAGGTAACGGGTACAAACTGGAACGTAGGAACTTCTATCAAAGCATGAGGAGGAACTTCTTTACTTTGAGGGTGGCAGAGCGCTGGAACAGGCTGCCCAGGGAGGCGGTAGAGTCTCCGACCCCAGAAACATTCAAAACCCGCCTGGAGGTCATCCTGTGCAACCTGCTGTAGGTGACCCTGCTCTGGCAGGGGGGTTGGGCTGGATGATCTCCAGAGCTCCTTTCCAACCCTAACCAATCTGTGATTCTGTGATCAGAGCTGTTCTTCGAAATCTGTTCCTAGGAAATCGCTGCGAGAAGGAGGATGCACCTGAGGAGCAGGCCTAAGATGGAGGATTGAACAAACAAGTAGCTCTTACCTGAGGAATCGGCTATCCCATGGAACAACTTCTGAGAAAGATTCTGCAACATTACTAGGGGTCCGCCAAAACATACAATTACTTGCCATGTTCCAGTTAAAGCCTAAACTATCGAGTTGGCATTTCTTTTTAAAAGTGTATAAAGAAGCGGTAATGGGCCAAATCCGCAAGCCACTGTAAATCAACACGATTTGCTTGCCTCCGCTGGAACACCCGCTCTCTATTGCAGTTCAGGAGCTAACACACAGTATCTTAATATGCATTTATGTTAATATTTGCACTTTGCGGGGCTAGGTAGATTGCACGGCTGGCACATATCAGACTAAATGTCACTTCCGAAAGCTAAGGGACTGAACCGGAAGCTGCCATTCAGAGGGACTACCTGACAACATGTGGAACCTCTCCGGAAAAGCCTTCCCACCTCAAGCAACTCCTTTTGATTAATCTTTCACATAGACAATACACGTTACTATTTTAAAAAGCTGAATTTTTAAGGACAGAATACCTTAACGAACAGAGGAAAATGTGAACCAATTAGCATCTTCAAGCACTCTGAGACGCAGGGAGAGAAGGCCTACATAGAGTAGCCAGGTCCCTTCAGAGACCACAGCTGTAGCCCCTCTCTGCAATGTTGCCTCCTGGCAGCTAGACCGGGTCCAACCCCAGGACCCAGACACACTGCCAGTCACTCCAGAGTGTCATTAAGATGCACGGCACCACGGCGCAATTCAAATCAATGTTTCTTTCCTGCACGTTGCAGCGGGCGAGGTAGCAAAGGTTGACGTGAAAAGTGGGAGAGCTGCCCAGTAACCGTGAGGTTTTGTATCATGCGAACTTACAAAATGGTCTGGAATAAAGAATCTGTGCAGTATTGCCTTTCACACGGTGTCTAATCTCGCACCGCTAGACAACTTCAACTACGAGTATCTGGGAGAACTCGAGATGGTTTCACAAAGACTTGTCATCCTCCTTCACCAGATCACTCTCTGGAAGGCGTGAGGGAGGGGGAGTTGAAATACATCATATTAGAATGAATAGAAATGGTAATGATCGGGCTCTTCCACAACACTTCCGCTCTAAGTAATCAGTTAATTAACCCTGAATCGAGCGGGCTTGCTGGTCAGGAATACAGCAGTTGGATTGACAACAGCTTCCAGACTCCTGCTTCTCAAGGACAAGATTCGGTAACCCTTATTGATGTTAAACATTAGCTTACCCTGTGAGCAACCTCCAGAAATCAAGAGCGATTGTGCTACGTGAGGAAGACTGGCAGAACCTCATACCAATTTACAAGACAAGAAAGAACAGACAAGAAAGAACCTCCAGCAATCTCGCCATGGTAAAATCGTATGCCCCCCCACCGACACGCCCCCCGGCCTTTGCCTCCACAGATCCTGTGGTTGGCTAATTAAAGGAGGAGGTGTAACTATCAATCTAATCTCGCTTGTTCCCAAATTTACCATAATTTCCACACTTGAGAGGCTGGTGAAATGAAACAGCACTACTACACTTTCCCATTCATCAGCCGGAAGCAGAACAACTCAGAGAACCGGGTGAAAAATAATTAGGATGCGGGATCAGGTGTTGCGCGCGTGCATCTGTGCCTGTACAGGGGCACGCAGGCACATGAGCATTCACGGGAGGCAGCAGCAGTAGCACGGGGGCAGATGAGCACCACCAGTCATTTGACCTCGACAGGTGAATGCTTGCAGATGTACTCACAGCACACTTATTAGAAGAGGCCCAAATGCCCGAGAAAACTGCCGTCAGATTACGCCGGAAACAACAACGGCTTTTTAAACAACTACAGCCGCCAGAACGGTACCGGCGGCAGCACTGCAGGAGCTGCTCAGGAACCGCTGGGGCAACCCCAGCGCACCGGGTGCTCAGCGCGTGGCCCTGACCCCACCGCATGGCGTGTCACCCTTGGGCAGGAAGCTTGACATTTTCTGGAAGCACCGGTGTCATTTCACGGGCTTTGCCGTCGCTTTGCGCTTGTGGGGTAACACTATAGAGTTTTTCAGAAAGTGTTGGAGCAACTTTGGTACCTTTTCCATTCAGGCACACTGGGAGTGAGCTGTGGGGCTGCTGCCAGGGGCTCTGCTCAGCACAGCATGGCTGGAGCTGGTCCAGGACCTCCTTCGAAAGACAGACTGGTCAGACACACAGCTATCCTGAATCATCAAGGATAATCCTATGTTCAAGTTCCTACGTTCCAGTTCAAGTTCAAGTTCCTACGTTCCAATTGGTGCCCGTTACCTCTTGTCCTGGATCATCAAAGATGATCCAGGACAAGAGGTAACGGGTACAAACTGGAACCTAGGAACTTCTATCAAAGCATGAGGAGGAACTTCTTTACTTTGAGGGTGGCAGAGCGCTGGAACAGGCTGCCCATGGAGGTGGTAGAGTCTCCGACCCCAGAGACATTCAAAACCCGCCTGGAGGTCATCCTGTGCAACCTGCTGTAGGTGACCCTGCTCTGGCAGGGGGGTTGCACTACATGATCTCCAGAGCTCCTTTCCAACCCTAACCAATCTGTGATTCTGTGATCAGAGCTGTTCTTCGAAATCTGTTCCTAGGAAATCGCTGCGAGAAGGAGGATGCACCTGAGGAGCAGGCCTAAGATGGAGGATTGAACAAACAAGTAGCTCTTACCTGAGGAATCGGCTATCCCATGGAACAACTTCTGAGAAAGATTCTGCAACATTACTAGGGGTCCGCCAAAACATACAATTACTTGCCATGTTCCAGTTAAAGCCTAAACTATCGAGTTGGCATTTCTTTTTAAAAGTGTATAAAGAAGCGGTAATGGGCCAAATCCTCAAGCCACTGTAAATCAACACGATTGGCTTGCCTCCGCTGGAACACCCGCTCTCTATTTCAGTTCAGGAGCTAACACACAGTATCTTAATATGCATTTAGGTTAATATTTGCACTTTGCAGGGCTAGGTAGATTGCACGGCTGGCACATATCAGACTAAATGTCACTTCCGAAAGCTAAGGGACCGAACCGGAAGCTGCCATTCAGAGGGACTACCTGACAACATGTGGAACCTCTCCGGAAAAGCCTTCCCACCTCAAGCAACTCCTTTTGATTAATCTTTCACATAGACAATACACGTTATATACACCGACACACCCCCCCGGCCTTTGCCTCCACAGATCCTGTGGTTGGCTAATTAAAGGAGAAGGTGTAACTATCAATCTAATCTGGCTTGTTCTCAAATTTACCATAATTTCCACACTTGAGAGGCTGGTGAAATGAAACAGCACTACTACACTTTCCCATTCATCAGCCGGAAGCAGAACAACTCCGAGAACCGGGCGAAAAGTAATTAGGATGCGGGATCAGGTGTTGCGCGCGTGCATCTGTGCCTGTACAGGGGCACGCAGGCACATGAGCATTCACGGGAGGCAGCAGCAGTAGCACGGGGGCAGATGAGCACCACCAGTCATTTGACCTCGACAGGTGAATGCTTGCAGATGTACTCACAGCACACTTATTAGAAGAGGCCCAAATGCCCGAGAAAACTGCCGTCAGATTACGCCGGAAACAACAACGGCTTTTTAAACAACTACAGCCGCCAGAACGGTACCGGCGGCAGCACTGCAGGAGCTGCTCAGGAACCGCTGGGGCAACCCCAGCGCACCGGGTGCTCAGCGCGTGGCCCTGACCCCACCGCATGGCATGTCACCCTTGGGCAGGAAGCTTGACATTTTCTGGAAGCACCGGTGTCATTTCACGGGCTTTGCCGTCGCTTTGCGCTTGTGGGGTAACACTATAGAGTTTTTCAGAAAGTGTTGGAGCAACTTTGGTACCTTTTCCATTCAGGCACACTGGGAGTGAGCTGTGGGGCTGCTGCCAGGGGCTCTGCTCAGCACAGCATGGCTGGAGCTGGCCCAGGACCTCCTTCGAAAGACAGACTGGTCAGACACACAGCTATCCTGAATCATCAAGGATAATCCTATGTTCAAGTTCAAGTTCCTACCTTCCAGTTCAAGTTCAAGTTCCTACGTTCCAATTGGTGCCCGTTACCTCTTGTCCTGGATCATCAAAGATGATCCAGGACAAGAGGTAACGGGTACAAACTGGAACCTAGGAACTTCTATCAAAGCATGAGGAGGAACTTCTTTACTTTGAGGGTGGCAGAGCGCTGGAACAGGCTGCCCAGGGAGGTGGTAGAGTCTCCCACCCCAGAGACATTCAAAACCCGCCTGGAGGGCATCCTGTGCAACCTGCTGTAGGTGACCCTGCTCTGGCAGGGGGGTTGCACTACATGATCTCCAGAGCTCCTTTCCAACCCTAACCAATCTGTGATTCTGTGATCAGAGCTGTTCTTCGAAATCTGTTCGTAGGAAATCGCTGCGAGAAGGAGGATGCACCTGAGGAGCAGGCCTAAGATGGAGGATTGAACAAACAAGTAGCTCTTACCTGAGGAATCGGCTATCCCATGGAACAACTTCTGAGAAAGATTCTGCAACATTACTAGGGGTCCGCCAAAACATACAATTACTTGCCATGTTCCAGTTAAAGCCTAAACTATCGAGTTGGCATTTCTTTTTAAAAGTGTATAAAGAAGCGGTAATGGGCCAAATCCTCAAGCCACTGTAAATCAACACGATTGGCTTGCCTCCGCTGGAACACCCGCTCTCTATTTCAGTTCAGGAGCTAACACACAGTATCTTAATATGCATTTAGGTTAATATTTGCACTTTGCAGGGCTAGGTAGATTGCACGGCTGGCACATATCAGACTAAATGTCACTTCCGAAAGCTAAGGGACCGAACCGGAAGCTGCCATTCAGAGGGACTACCTGACAACATGTGGAACCTCTCCGGAAAAGCCTTCCCACCTCAAGCAACTCCTTTTGATTAATCTTTCACATAGACAATACACGTTATATACACCGACACACCCCCCCGGCCTTTGCCTCCACAGATCCTGTGGTTGGCTAATTAAAGGAGGAGGTGTAACTATCAATCTAATCTGGCTTGTTCTCAAATTTACCATAATTTCCACACTTGAGAGGCTGGTGAAATGAAACAGCACTACTACACTTTCCCATTCATCAGCCGGAAGCAGAACAACTCAGAGAACCGGGCGAAAAATAATTAGGATGCGGGATCAGGTGTTGCGCGCGTGCATCTGTGCCTGTACAGGGGCACGCAGGCACATGAGCATTCACGGGAGGCAGCAGCAGTAGCACGGGGGCAGATGAGCACCACCAGTCATTTGACCTCGACAGGTGAATGCTTGCAGATGTACTCACAGCACACTTATTAGAAGAGGCCCAAATGCCCGAGAAAACTGCCGTCAGATTACGCCGGAAACAACAACGGCTTTTTAAACAACTACAGCCGCCAGAACGGTACCGGCGGCAGCACTGCAGGAGCTGCTCAGGAACCGCTGGGGCAACCCCAGCGCACCGGGTGCTCAGCGCGTGGCCCTGACCCCACCGCATGGCGTGTCACCCTTGGGCAGGAAGCTTGACATTTTCTGGAAGCACCGGTGTCATTTCACGGGCTTTGCCGTCGCTTTGCGCTTGTGGGGTAACACTATAGAGTTTTTCAGAAAGTGTTGGAGCAACTTTGGTACCTTTTCCATTCAGGCACACTGGGAGTGAGCTGTGGGGCTGCTGCCAGGGGCTCTGCTCAGCACAGCATGGCTGGAGCTGGTCCAGGACCTCCTTCGAAAGACAGACTGGTCAGACACACAGCTATCCTGAATCATCAAGGATAATCCTATGTTCAAGTTCCTACGTTCCAGTTCAAGTTCAAGTTCCTACGTTCCAATTGGTGCCCGTTACCTCTTGTCCTGGATCATCAAAGATGATCCAGGACAAGAGGTAACGGGTACAAACTGGAACCTAGGAACTTCTATCAAAGCATGAGGAGGAACTTCTTTACTTTGAGGGTGGCAGAGCGCTGGAACAGGCTGCCCATGGAGGTGGTAGAGTCTCCCACCCCAGAGACATTCAAAACCCGCCTGGAGGGCATCCTGTGCAACCTGCTGTAGGTGACCCTGCTCTGGCAGGGGGGTTGCACTACATGATCTCCAGAGCTCCTTTCCAACCCTAACCAATCTGTGATTCTGTGATCAGAGCTGTTCTTCGAAATCTGTTCCTAGGAAATCGCTGCGAGAAGGAGGATGCACCTGAGGAGCAGGCCTAAGATGGAGGATTGAACAAACAAGTAGCTCTTACCTGAGGAATCGGCTATCCCATGGAACAACTTCTGAGAAAGATTCTGCAACATTACTAGGGGTCCGCCAAAACATACAATTACTTGCCATGTTCCAGTTAAAGCCTAAACTATCGAGTTGGCATTTCTTTTTAAAAGTGTATAAAGAAGCGGTAATGGGCCAAATCCTCAAGCCACTGTAAATCAACACGATTGGCTTGCCTCCGCTGGAACACCCGCTCTCTATTTCAGTTCAGGAGCTAACACACAGTATCTTAATATGCATTTAGGTTAATATTTGCACTTTGCAGGGCTAGGTAGATTGCACGGCTGGCACATATCAGACTAAATGTCACTTCCGAAAGCTAAGGGACCGAACCGGAAGCTGCCATTCAGAGGGACTACCTTACAACATGTGGAACCTCTCCGGAAAAGCCTTCCCACCTCAAGCAACTCCTTTTGATTAATCTTTCACATAGACAATACACGTTATATACACCGACACACCCCCCCGGCCTTTGCCTCCACAGATCCTGTGGTTGGCTAATTAAAGGAGGAGGTGTAACTATCAATCTAATCTGGCTTGTTCTCAAATTTACCATAATTTCCACACTTGAGAGGCTGGTGAAATGAAACAGCACTACTACACTTTCCCATTCATCAGCCGGAAGCAGAACAACTCCGAGAACCGGGCGAAAAGTAATTAGGATGCGGGATCAGGTGTTGCGCGCGTGCATCTGTGCCTGTACAGGGGCACGCAGGCACATGAGCATTCACGGGAGGCAGCAGCAGTAGCACGGGGGCAGATGAGCACCACCAGTCATTTGACCTCGACAGGTGAATGCTTGCAGATGTACTCACAGCACACTTATTAGAAGAGGCCCAAATGCCCGAGAAAACTGCCGTCAGATTACGCCGGAAACAACAACGGCTTTTTAAACAACTACAGCCGCCAGAACGGTACCGGCGGCAGCACTGCAGGAGCTGCTCAGGAACCGCTGGGGCAACCCCAGCGCACCGGGTGCTCAGCGCGTGGCCCTGACCCCACCGCATGGCATGTCACCCTTGGGCAGGAAGCTTGACATTTTCTGGAAGCACCGGTGTCATTTCACGGGCTTTGCCGTCGCTTTGCGCTTGTGGGGTAACACTATAGAGTTTTTCAGAAAGTGTTGGAGCAACTTTGGTACCTTTTCCATTCAGGCACACTGGGAGTGAGCTGTGGGGCTGCTGCCAGGGGCTCTGCTCAGCACAGCATGGCTGGAGCTGGCCCAGGACCTCCTTCGAAAGACAGACTGGTCAGACACACAGCTATCCTGAATCATCAAGGATAATCCTATGTTCAAGTTCAAGTTCCTACCTTCCAGTTCAAGTTCAAGTTCCTACGTTCCAATTGGTGCCCGTTACCTCTTGTCCTGGATCATCAAAGATGATCCAGGACAAGAGGTAACGGGTACAAACTGGAACCTAGGAACTTCTATCAAAGCATGAGGAGGAACTTCTTTACTTTGAGGGTGGCAGAGCGCTGGAACAGGCTGCCCAGGGAGGTGGTAGAGTCTCCCACCCCAGAGACATTCAAAACCCGCCTGGAGGGCATCCTGTGCAACCTGCTGTAGGTGACCCTGCTCTGGCAGGGGGGTTGCACTACATGATCTCCAGAGCTCCTTTCCAACCCTAACCAATCTGTGATTCTGTGATCAGAGCTGTTCTTCGAAATCTGTTCGTAGGAAATCGCTGCGAGAAGGAGGATGCACCTGAGGAGCAGGCCTAAGATGGAGGATTGAACAAACAAGTAGCTCTTACCTGAGGAATCGGCTATCCCATGGAACAACTTCTGAGAAAGATTCTGCAACATTACTAGGGGTCCGCCAAAACATACAATTACTTGCCATGTTCCAGTTAAAGCCTAAACTATCGAGTTGGCATTTCTTTTTAAAAGTGTATAAAGAAGCGGTAATGGGCCAAATCCTCAAGCCACTGTAAATCAACACGATTGGCTTGCCTCCGCTGGAACACCCGCTCTCTATTTCAGTTCAGGAGCTAACACACAGTATCTTAATATGCATTTAGGTTAATATTTGCACTTTGCAGGGCTAGGTAGATTGCACGGCTGGCACATATCAGACTAAATGTCACTTCCGAAAGCTAAGGGACCGAACCGGAAGCTGCCATTCAGAGGGACTACCTGACAACATGTGGAACCTCTCCGGAAAAGCCTTCCCACCTCAAGCAACTCCTTTTGATTAATCTTTCACATAGACAATACACGTTATATACACCGACACACCCCCCCGGCCTTTGCCTCCACAGATCCTGTGGTTGGCTAATTAAAGGAGGAGGTGTAACTATCAATCTAATCTGGCTTGTTCTCAAATTTACCATAATTTCCACACTTGAGAGGCTGGTGAAATGAAACAGCACTACTACACTTTCCCATTCATCAGCCGGAAGCAGAACAACTCCGAGAACCGGGCGAAAAATAATTAGGATGCGGGATCAGGTGTTGCGCGCGTGCATCTGTGCCTGTACAGGGGCACGCAGGCACATGAGCATTCACGGGAGGCAGCAGCAGTAGCACGGGGGCAGATGAGCACCACCAGTCATTTGACCTCGACAGGTGAATGCTTGCAGATGTACTCACAGCACACTTATTAGAAGAGGCCCAAATGCCCGAGAAAACTGCCGTCAGATTACGCCGGAAACAACAACGGCTTTTTAAACAACTACAGCCGCCAGAACGGTACCGGCGGCAGCACTGCAGGAGCTGCTCAGGAACCGCTGGGGCAACCCCAGCGCACCGGGTGCTCAGCGCGTGGCCCTGACCCCACCGCATGGCGTGTCACCCTTGGGCAGGAAGCTTGACATTTTCTGGAAGCACCGGTGTCATTTCACGGGCTTTGCCGTCGCTTTGCGCTTGTGGGGTAACACTATAGAGTTTTTCAGAAAGTGTTGGAGCAACTTTGGTACCTTTTCCATTCAGGCACACTGGGAGTGAGCTGTGGGGCTGCTGCCAGGGGCTCCTGCTCAGCACAGGGCGGAGC